>NC_090295.1:25424919-25726048 GCF_037392515.1 Haliotis asinina
ATACGTGTGCGCGTCAAAGATTTCAGTTCAGGGGGATCTGCCAAACAGTCTGGCAGCGTATACCAGTCGATAACTCCGGAAATTCCCTAGCTGAAAGTCACAACCGGTCGGTAACAATGGAGCTTGGTATTTCCTTGAGGTGTGGGAAGAAATGGTTCATAAAGTGTGTCCTCTTGATGTATGCAATAAGACAATCGTCGTTTGAATCTCGAATACTTTAATGATCTCGCATTTACGAAGCCTGGACATGTGTCTGAAAACAACACTGACCCAAAACACAATGTTTTCGGGTACCTGCAAGAGTTATTTCCCTTGTACCATAAGCCATATTTTCAAGCCCGTTGCTGGTCGACAGAATTTGGCGCTATATGTACGTTTTCGTGATACCCTGAAAGAGCAGATTTAATTAAGTCTTTGTAGGCTTCTATAGTTTAGTTAAAAGCTGCAGATATATGAGACAGCAGTTGTTTATTCACTTGAAAAAAAATGGAAATCTGACAATATTCGAACTTCAGTAGTCTGAAAATAAAGATAGGAACTGAGATACTTTTTGTTATATTTTATTGATATTATTTAGGAACTGGGTTTTGGGTAAAATGTGATCATTTCGGAGACAAGATGTTAGTGCAGAAGTTCAACTGTTGTAACTAACCCCAGACTGTAACGTATACTGACATAACGAGGGTTTCTGCTCGATCCCTGACACAGTCCACGTATTCACCCACTGACCGTGTACGTATACACAGCAAGATGAAACACAAGGTTTTCAGGTGCTTCTGTAAAGAATGTTCATTTCCTCGTGTGATACACGGCTTTGGACTCATGGTGATTTAGCGGTGAAGTGAACGTGCAAAGAAAACAAACAAAAATGAAAATAAATGTTTTTAATACACAATAAAGATAAACCTGAAATCTAACTGTGGGTATTTGTTCAAATGGTTTTCTTGAAAGTAGTTGGAAGAACATGAAAAAATGACACAATTATGGATAACAATTTCCTTTTTTTCTCTATATGACTATTCTTTTTATGACAGAGCTATAATTCTTGCCCCTTGACCAGGTTAATAAAGCAGCTCTGAAAAGTCGTATAAAGATGCTGATATCCATAAAACTCGCCATGTATTCATGCTCATAGCCTCCAGATTCGCCCAAGAGATGCTCACAACGTATCGATATTTGATCGTATCTACAGAGATAACCCCACACATCTATAGGTCGAGTTTGGATATAACATTTATCTGAAGGAGTTGTGGGCCTTTGACTGTCTGCTGTCCTGGATAAGCGATCGACGCATCTACATAGTGACGTCACGGGGGACGTCTGCGCTGATCCTACAGCCTCGATCGGCAGGATTCCTGTTCCGCAACTGTACACATGGCGGATTGGCTGACGGCGGCGGCGATCACTCTTTTATGTCTGATGTCCCGAGCCGAGATTTGAGGTTCGAATCAAGGTCTATGGGGGTGATAAACTGGGTATTCAGGACTGGACTCATAATCCAAGTGCACCACAGGGTTATAGAAAACCGGGAAGCTACTGCCCCAATAGTTGGAAAATTTGCCCACTTCAAATTAGTCGAGACGCTACAAAGCATGTTATGAATCTGTCAAAACTTCTCTTAATTGCATCATACATCATGCAGGTAGTATTGTCGCTGCACACATACCATTTGTCACAGAAATGTCTTACATCGGGATGTTGACGGGGATAAATCGTTAAGTTATTATTAAGCATTTATAAAACCACCCCTCACATCAGGTTTAAGCCGAGATACGTTGTACCACTCCCTTCATCCATCGGGTATAGTGTCCATGAGATATGTGGTATAACTTCCTTCTTACATTAGGTGTATTATCCTGGAGATATATTGTACAAATCCTTTGTCACCCCAGATATATTATCCTAGAGATATGCTGTATAACTGGAGATATATTGTATAGCCCCCTTGTCACATCAGGTGTATTATTCAGAAGATATGTTGTATAACTCCCTTGTCGCATCAGGTGTATTATCCAGGAAATGTGTTGTATAACTCCCTTGTCACATCAGGTGTATTATCCAGGAGATATGATGTATAACTTTCTTGTCACATCAGGTGTATTATCTAGGAGATATGTTGTATAACTCTCTTGTCACATCAGGTGTATTATCTAGGAGATATGTTGTATAACTCCCTTGTCACACCAGGTGTAATATCTAGGAGATATGTTGTATAACTCCCTTGTCACATCAGGTGTATTATCTAGGAGATATGTTGTATAACGCCCTTGTCACATCAGGTGTATTATCTAGGAGATATGTTGTATAACTCCCTTGTCACACCAGGTGTATTATCTAGGAGATATGTTGTATAACTCCCTTGTCACATCAGGTGTATTATCTAGGAGATATGTTGTATAACTCTCTTGTCACATCAGGTGTATTATCTAGGAGATATGTTGTATAACTCCCTTGTCACATCAGGTGTATTATCTAGGAGATATGTTGTATAACTCCCTTGTCACACCAGGTGTATTATCTAGGAGATATGTTGTATAACTCCCTTGTCACACCAGGTGTATTATCTAGGAGATATGTTGTATAACTCCCTTGTCACACCAGGTGTATTATCTAGGAGATATGTTGTATAACTCCCTTGTCACATCAGGTGTATTATCTAGGAGATATGTTGTATAACTCTCTTGTCACATCAGGTGTATTATCTAGGAGATATGTTGTATAAATCCCTTGTCACACCAGGTGTATTATCTAGGAGATATGTTGTATAACTCCCTTGTCACACCAGGTGTATTATCTAGGAGCTATGTTGTATAACTCCCTTGTCACATCAGGTGTATTATCTAGGAGATATGTTGTATAACTCCCTTGTCACACCAGGTGTATTATCTAGGAGATATGTTGTATAACTCCCTTGTCACATCAGGTGTATTATCTAGGAGATATGTTGTATAACGCCCTTGTCACATCAGGTGTATTATCTAGGAGATATGTTGTATAACGCCCTTGTCACATCAGGTGTATTATCTAGGAGATATGTTGTATAACGCCCTTGTCACATCAGGTGTATTATCTAGGAGATATGTTGTATAACTCTCTTGTCACATCAGGTGTATTATCTAGGAGATATGTTGTATAACTCCCTTGTCACATCAGGTGTATTATCTAGGAGATATGTTGTATAACTCCTTTGTCACACCAGGTGTATTATCTAGGAGATATGTTGTATAACTCCCTTGTCACACCAGGTGTATTATCTAGGAGATATGTTGTATAACTCCCTTGTCACATCAGGTGTATTATCTAGGAGATATGTTGTATAACTCTCTTGTCACATCAGGTGTATTATCTAGGAGATATGTTGTATAACTCCCTTGTCACACCAGGTGTATTATCTAGGAGATATGTTGTATAACTCCCTTGTCACATCAGGTGTATTATCTAGGAGATATGTTGTATAACTCTCTTGTCACATCAGGTGTATTATCTAGGAGATATGTTGTATAACTCCCTTGTCACACCAGGTGTATTATCTAGGAGATATGTTGTATAACTCCCTTGTCACATCAGGTGTATTATCTAGGAGATATGTTGTATAACGCCCTTGTCACATCAGGTGTATTATCTAGGAGATATGTTGTATAACTCCCTTGTCACACCAGGTGTATTATCTAGGAGATATGTTGTATAACTCCCTTGTCACATCAGGTGTATTATCTAGGAGATATGTTGTATAATTCCCTTGTCACATCAGGTGTTTTATCCAGGAGATATAATGTATGCTGGCCGATCACGTTTTATAGATCTGCCATCACCATACCCGTGCTCATGGATGGAAAAAACGGAACGTGTGTGTCTTTTTATGTATATAGCATTTTTATTTATACGCCCTCTTTGTTCATAAGGTATAAATTTTCAAAATATCTTGCTCGAGTAAACTATTGTAGTTTTTACAGAAAATATTTCATTATTTTGTTCCTGTATCACATTTTTCTTCCCGTTTACCGCGACGATGAGAGGGGCGTCAACACGGCGCAGGAGCCGTACGTACATGTAATGTTGGATGTGTGCACTGAAGGAGGAAGAATGTGATTCACAGGAAGCATGCATAGCTGCTTGGCCTAAACGGACACAGAAAACTCGTACAATAATATCAGGTCGGATGTATGGTGGTGAGACGGTAGGGTGATGGGTAGTGAAACGGTTGGGGTGTTGGCAGTGAGATGGTACTAGGGTATTTGGTAATTAGACAGTGGGGTGTTGGTAGTGAGATGGTGGGGTATTTTGTAATTAGACGGTGGGGTGTTTGGTAATTAGACGGTGGGGTGTTTGGTAGTGAGATGGTGGTGTGTGTGGTAGTGAGACGGTTTGGACGGTTGGGGGTGTGGTAGTGAGACGGTGGGGTATGGTTGTGAGACGGTTTGGTGTGTGGTAGTGAGACGGTTGGGGTGTTGGTAGTGATCGAGATGGTGGGAGTGTGTAGTAGTGAGACGGAAGGGTGTTGGTAGTGGGATGGTGGTGTGTGTGGTAGTGAGACGGTGGTGGTGTGTGGTAGTGGGACGGTGGGGTGTTGGTAGTGAGACGGTTGGGGTGTTGGTAGTGAGACGGTAGGGTGTTGGTAGTGAGATGGTGGGGTGTTGGTAATTTATAATGGAGGTGTGTTGGTAGTGGGACGGTGGGGTGTTGGTAGTGGGATGGTGGTGTGTGTGGTAGTGAGACGGTGGTGGTGTGTGGTAGTGGGACGGTGGGGTGTTGGTAGTGAGACGATTGGGGTGTTGGTAGTGAGACGGTAGGGTGTTGGTAGTGAGATGGTGGGGTGTTGGTAATTTATAATGGAGGTGTGTTGGTAGTGGGACGGTGGGGTGTAGGGTAGCGAGACGGCGAGGTGTTGGTAGTGAGACAGTTGGGTAGAAATCTAATAACAAGTGTTTTCTGCCTTGCTGTGGCGGTTACTGAGGGAATCCCAGTGGGTCCGCTCCCATGTCGATGTACGATGTGGGGTTATTTCCTCCACATTAACAGGGAAACTGTTCGGGTACCCTCAATAGTAATCACAATGCTGAAGGACAATTGTCACAAGCCATGTCTGCATTATTAAAGAAAGCACGAAAGATGAAGCTGCCTCTTGATTGTGTGGTTACATCAGACACGATGCTTGCCGTTATAGTAATGCATGGTTGAGATATATGGACTTGTAAACACTATCCATTTGAGTCCATTCATTCAACAATTGTAATTCATGGAAAAATACCTTTTCAAAAGTATATTTCCATACACAAAAGGTACATCACCCTATTCGCGAATGACATTGAAGGACACTCGTAACTTGCAACAGATGAACTTTGTAACGTTATTGAAAAATCCCTAGAATACTGCAAAGGACCTCTTTTGCTTTTCGGGGCAGAATAGGTCTTCAGCAACCCATGCTTGCCATAAAGACGACTATACTTGTAAGAGGCGACTAACGTGATCGGGTGGTCAGACTTACTGACTTGGTTGACACATGTCATCATATCCCAACTGCGCAAATCGATGCTTATGTTATTGATCACTTCGTTGTCTGGTCCAGACTCGATTATTTACAGACCGCCGCCATGTAGCTGGAATATTGCTGAGTGCGACGTAAAACTAAACTCACTCACTCTAGAACGTGACAGTTGAAGCGCGTTTAACAAATCTTACCCTGATACGTATTTGACTGTATTTCGCAAACTATTTTAAGTAAATGTAACCCAGTATCTAAATTTTTTAAGGTGATGACATAATGGCACAATGGCACCCAGCATTCGCCACTTCCTCGCTGACTGTCACGTGTAACGTCTGTGTTTGTTTGTTTGCTAGTTTGTTATTTTAGGCCGCAAATACTCCACAACGATCTGTAAATAATCGTGTCTGGACCAGATAATTCAGTGATCAACAGTAGGGGATACGATGACATGTGCCAACTATGTCAGCGAGCCTGACCACCCGATCCCGTTAGTCCCATCTAACGACAAGCACGGGTTACTGAAGATCAATTCTAACCCGGATCTAACCAAAGACATTGCGCTCTCAGACTATGTTGCGCCAGGCGAGGTCACAAGAATTTATTTTTCAGATAAGCCTACGCTTCTTACTTTGCATTGTCTTGTGAAGATGACACACGACTAGCATGCATGCCAATTTTGTATTGAAGTTTATCGACCTTACATTTCGTGGAAAATACCAGATTCGATCTGTTGATATGACCTGCGTGCAGTAGTGAGCCACGCCTTGGAACGCCCAGGCTTATTCAAGCTTCACCCTGTTGTATTCTTGTCAGTGTCGCCCACCTGAGTGCGCTTATAGGCGAATGTTCGTTATTGTGTGTGTAGACTGATCATTATCCATTGAGCTGACCATGGCTTGTGTCCAACTACTTTGATTGACATTGCTAATCGTGTCATCAAATTCTGCCAAATGTGCAACCTTCTGCACAGCCCAAACAAACGTATCATGTACCTGCGCATGGGATGTTAAAATATGTTGCTTTTCAACAAACATTTCTCCCTCACATCACCACCTCCCAAACAATGAATGAATGAAAGAATAAATGAATGTTACAGGAGGAATGATGAATGAATGAAACAAAAACAACAGCAACAACAAAACCACTACCCTAAAAGTAAAAATGAATAAATAAAATAAAATGAAATGTAAAAAAACAAAACTTGTCGACCCCATCACTCACTTGTAGGTTTGGACAGACCTACCATATACAACAATATTTTATGGATAACATCGTCTGATTTACACAGATTGTACAGCTGTCATCACTTCTGCTTGATAACGGTACACGATTCTGTATCGAACCGTCGCACTCACGCAATAAAGACGTTGTCATACATAAAATATTGTTCTATATTGTCCGTCCCAACTTCTAAAATGCCACGCAAACAAGTTGTGAGACAAACTTGATTAATCATTACTTTTGCTTGTTGCAAGATTCAAGAAATGGCAATAATTAACAAATCAACAAAACAAAAATATTTCAGCCATAAACCTAAACACCTGACCATAAATTGTTGGTTCATTTATATAAACAACTGAATTTTTCTGTGCCGTTGCAGGATCAGCTGAGAGACAACGCTCTGCTTCGAGTCACCTACACAGACAGTTATTCAAATACTTCCCGTTTATATTAAAACAAATGTCGCGTGCATTGTCCGTAAATAAACTCCATTCCGACATTTCCTGTAGAGAAATCAATAAGCACCCAACAAACAATTATTGTTCCTTTAATGAAAATGACAACGACGTACATATAAAGTGGAAAGAACTGGCTCCGTTCACCCACACTAAGTGAGTCTGTGGCAGCTGGGATGGAGATGGGACAGTGAAATCAGCCAAGTGACAGTTAATGTGGGAGTTCACTGATGACATAACAGTTAACAAGCAGTCAGATGTGACTTACAGGTTCAGGCGTTATTACAGTACAACATATGCGTCCGTGCAACATCATTGGAATACAAACTATATGTCATGTACGCATATGTTTCCCCTATAAAACATTGTTACCATCCGAGTGGGGGAATCATGCAGCGCGAATGTGATGAAGTTACAGTCACGGAGCCGAGGACATGGCACTGAGGACATGACACTGTGAACATAGTACCGAGGACTTCAAACTGAGGACATTTCACCGGGAACATGGCATTGTGGACATGACACTGATGACATGGCACCGAGGACATGGCACTGCGGAGGTAGCACCAGGGACATGACACTGATGACATGAAGATATGTCTCCGATGACATGGCATTCATGACAGAGCATCGAGGACATGGCACTGATGGCAAGGCACCGAGGACATGGCACCGAGTACATGGCACTGATGACAAGACACTGATTTCATGGCGCCGAGGACATGTTACTGGCGACATGACATTGATGATATGGAACAAAGGACATGGCAAAGAGGACATTCACACAGAGCCACGTGATTGTGGAGACGTGGTATAGCGTCATATGAATATATACAGACACAGTACATATAGTGCCGTATCATTTCACACACACTCAGGTCATAAAGATCCATATCTTCACACGTGTTTGTCAGAAAAACACGCGGCAGACAACACTGCATATACATGTGACGTAGTACTCACACATCATAAACACGTGCACACATGCGATGAAGAAACAACTCAGACACACGTACACACAGTGAGTCCCATGATGCTATGCTCTATCTAACAGCAGTAGGCAGGCGGTCGTCACATGGACTGTGTGGTTTGCAGATCGGAAGCTCGGAACCCCCACCCTCCTCTTACAAACGTATGCATAGAGAGACAGACACAGAGAAACACAACCACGGACAGACACAGAGAAACACAACCACGGACAGACACACAGAGACACACAACCAAGGACAGACACACAGAGAAACACAACCACGGACAGACAGAGAGACACAACAAACTTTGTCACACAGAGAAACGCAGCTACAGAGAGACACAAACACACTCCTTCACACACACATACACAGACACAGAGCAACACAACACACTCTCTCACATAGAGAAAACAGCCACAGAGAGACAGCCACAGAGAGACACAAACACACACTATCACACTCATATACACAGGGAGACACAACACACTCTCTCATACAGAAAACACAAACGCATTCTCTCACAGACACAGAAAAACACAGCCACAGAGACACAGACACACGCTCTCTCACACAAACACAGACCCACAAATACACTCTCCCACAAAGACACACATGCGCACTCGCACGCACATGCGCACACAGACAGACAGACACACACGCACGCATACACACACACACACACACACACATTCACTCTCTCACATGCAATATGAGTATCCCAAAGCCTACGCGACACATCGTGCGTCATACAGCGGTGGTGACACAGCACCTTACTACGGAGGACAGAGTTTCCTGATCAATATTATGATACGTCAATATACCAGTCAATCAATACTGCTTGCGTGTTTCAATGTGTGGCCTCTTGTCTCATTTACAACTACCCGAGAGGACCCTAGGGAGTTTCCATCTCATCAAGCACTCAACATACTGCGCTGGGTATAATGTGATATACCCTATCTGACGGTTTACAGCATCGACATGTCTATTTATATAGTCGTGTTGGGTATGCTTGTTGCCGAAGGACTTCAGCTGCTGCGGTGTCAATAGCTTTATTAAGGGTGGGTTTCTACGCCAGCTTCTGTTTGTGTAATAAGTGAGTCGGATTTATGCCGATTTATACTGTATTTCTGTGGCATCACGGCGAGTTTGTTTGATATGTAGACCGGAAATCCGAATCGATATAAGTCGTTTTCCACGTTGACCCAAGGGCGCGGGTATAGTGCTGACAGGCAGAATAATAACAAGGGCGATATATGATTCAAACACACTATCATCGGATTCTGGCAAAACTAAGGGACATAACCCTGCCAACACAAAATTAACTGAACCACACATGGTTGAGAGCAGTATAATATCCATGAGGTACGATCGTATGTATACATTTATGTACGCGCCATGATTTTCGCAATGCCATAACCTCATAACTTTGCAACACACCTTAACGTTTATGCTGAACCATCACATCAAATTATATATTTAATATATCAAACACCCAGAAGAATAGTGTTGCACACTTCGCCATGGGGCGCGGTGTGGACAGGTACCAGGGACGGGGACATAGCAGAGACGCTGGGAGTTGTAATGGACAGGTGCCCGGGGCGGACACCATGGAGACACTGGGGCACAGTGAGTATTCTAGGGGCACGGTGTGGACAGGTACCCTGGAACAGACACATTGAGTATTCTGGGGGCACGGCGTGGAATTTGCCCTGGGGTTACACTGATGAGACTTCGGAGTTTGGTGTGCGATCCCTCCGCTGTGCGTAACCGACCAATCCACTATGACACTGATGGCATGACACTTTGGATTTGGCACTGGTGACATTCAGGACATCACACCAACGTCTGATGGCATGACACTGACACCAAGGCATGGCACCAAGAACATTAGGAACCAGGCACAGAGGAATAGTACAGAATATGTGGTCACTGACACGGTGATATGCTGGGAGCTCAGTGTGGCACACTGTGAGGTGATTCTGGGGGCACGGTGGAGTCACTAGGGGCCCGATGTTGACACTGGGGGCACGATTTGGACATTAGGAGCACGGTGGAGACTCTAGGGCACAGAGGAGACACCGTGGGCACGACTGTGACTCTGGGGGCACCGGGAAGACGCTATGGGCACGGTGGACACAACGTGAGCACGTCGAGGAGGACACTGTGGCCAAAGTTCGGACAGCGCGAGCACGGCGTGGGTCATGCCGCTGTAGACATTGTTTGTCTGTCAATCAATATGCCATGTATGCAGCTGTATTGACCTGGGAACAGCAGGCTTTGTCCTAATGTTCTCTGGTGATGCAATTCCCGGTGTGACAAAGGATTAACTGGAACATAGGAAATAAATCAATGACTTATTGAAAAACGGTGAGATGAAGGGAATATTACGTTTGATACATAACAGTTTACATTTTAAAGGTTTGAATGCCGTTGTTGATTTGTCATATATGTATGTTTCTTATCTTTGATTCCACGTACAATCTGTACTGTTGACTTTTGGCCAAACATTCCCTATGGCAAATATCTGACTGGTGATTTGTGAAAACTGAATATTTAAACTCGTTCTTACTAGCAAATATGCGTTACAACGTGTGGCCACAGTCTATCAATAACAGTAACCCGCTTTTAATTGACACAAGAAAAACCTGATTATAGCTTGGGTGTTTGACATGCCACCCTCATCTACACGTGACCAGTCCACCCCGCCTCTACACCAGTGTTTGCAATACTTTGATTTATCAGCTGGCCATTAGGGCCTGCTGCTATCTGCAGGCTGTAAAATCTACAGCCCCTGAATGAAACCTGCAGGCCCAATAAAACCAAAATAGACTACACTGTACGCAGTTTCACACTGTTTCTACAGGATCAATCGAAGCCTATGGCACACACAGGAGTTTTTATTTGTCATACTGGTATGGACAGTCCTACTCCACAGCTTTAAAATACCAGGAAGCGAAACTGTAAATTATCGTAACATGGTTGATCGTAGATGATTCCCGAACGTTGATAAAGAAACGTAAGGGGAAAAATTCCATCTGAAAAATAACTGACAACTAATTTACTGAAGGCCATTAGTGCCTGCACATTTTTAAACTGCCGGCCCGATACAGTAACAACCGGCGCTGCGCCGCCGGACCGGTGGTGATTTCGAAGACCTTTCTACAATCCACCCTCCTCCACACGCGAACGATCAATCCACTCTCCTCTACAAGTGAACGATCAATTCATCCCGCATCTATACGTGACCAACCAATCCACCTTTCTCTACACCTGACCGACCAATCCACCCGCCTCTACTCGTGATCAACCAATCCACCCTGCCTCTACACGAGACCGACCAATCCACCCTGCCTCTACACGTGACCGACTAATCCACCCTGCCTCTATACGTGACCGACCAATCCACCCTGCCTCTACACGTGACCGACCAATCCACTCTCCTCTACACGTGACCGACCAATCCACCCTGCCTCTACACGAGACCGACAATCCACCCTGCCTCTACACCTGACCGACCAATCCACTCTCCTCTACACCTGACCGACCAATCCACCCTGCCTCTACACGTGACCGACCAATCTACCCTGCCTCTACACGTGACCGACTAATCCACCCTGCTTCTATACGTGACCGACCAATCCACTCTCCTCTACACGTGACCGACCAATCCACCCTGCCTCTACACGTGACCGACAATCCACCCTGCTTCTATACGTGACCGATAGATCCACCCTGCCTCTATTCGTGACCGACCATTCCACTCGCCTCTGCCGTAGTCTGTCAATCGTGCGGTCAGAGGCCACGCACACTTGCTCTATCATTGTACAGGGAATTACGTTATTCCTTGTCTTAGCTTATCAATTTTGAAAACAAAATCTCAATATTACAGCAATCTTCATAAAATATTAACATACCCTTTCGATAAAGCTTACCAAAATGATCATGCAGTTTTCCAGACTTCCCTTCTCACAAGCCTGGCTTCCTCTCTTTCTCTTCAGTAGTGGCCAAGCGTATTCTATCTCCAGCCCCGATGATGCATCAATATGTGTAAGTTGAAAGTGGTAAACAGGTGATCGATGTGTTGTATTGAGTATTATTGACTCAGATTTGTGTCGGTAGAACAATGGCGCTACTCAACACTGACATGTCGGGGGTTATACTTTAGCATAGACTCCATGGCAGCACCACAAAACATATATCCGACGTGTCTTAAGTTGATTGCGGATAAATGAGGCTGAATGCCGATTCACATTGAAAAAGGTTTCGACTGGATGAATGAGGTTCCAACAGAGGCTAAAAACAGTATTTCATCCTGAATTATTAATTCTCGTTCTATACACCAGTTTATACACATCTACATAAATATTTGTTTTTATTAGAATACAATATGATTCACATGCCACTTTGACGTCGTATAAAGGCGCCGGTAAGCTATTATGAAGTCGTTGGTGACCACTCCTCCCTGGATGCTGAAACTGTTATATGATGTTGACATCTGACATTGTCTTCTTTTTAAATGTCACATAGCTTTAAACTAGTTCAATATATTACTTTGCCCCTATTACTTTGCCCCTATTAAGACTGCATCTGTGATGCAGAAATATTACCAATGAGTACACGTCCACAGCTGGTCCAGTGTAACAATACCGTCATTATATCACAGAGTTACATGGTCTTTAGTTGTGTGTGTTAATGATGGTATATTTACATTTTTCATAAATCCATTTGTTAAGGGATTGTTCATCTTCTCCTGTGTAAATAACTGACACGAATGAAACTGTTAGTGGTGTGTACTATACTGACAGCAAAAGAAACGCAACTTTTGGTCACATTTTTAAAGAGACGACATAAACATGAACATTTACATTTATGAGATTTCGTTTTCTTCCGCAACTTGCGTTTCTTTTCCTGTTCAGTATATTTCAATATCTGCCAAACCCATCCTCCGATGGTATAGGCAAAGACATACCACATTTCCCCATAAAGCTTGCCACCATTCATATCAAATAGGAAATTCAAATATGGTCCGTGGTCAGCAGTATGGACAACAAAGGTTTTCCTATTTCGTTAAATTTTGGCCCATCCTCTATACCTCCAGGTCAAGCATTTGGATAAACCTGTACTTACTTAGCGAGGCTTTAACGAAATGCTAGCCCTGAAGATACTGAGGATATTGTTCTAATGCAGATTATAAACTATGCACGAAGTGGTCAAAACTGCCCGTACCGCTTCACCTGCAGCAGTCTTCAGTGCTAGAGATAACGTTTTGGGTCAATGAGTTATGTACTCCCCTGTGTTCATCGCAATTGGGTATCCTAACCCAATAACTTGTTGGGTCCCTCAAACTCATTCAGGTATTTTGCCATTTGTCATTAATCGTAAATGTATAATAAAGATTAAATGTCGGTCTATGTGTTTGTTATATATATTTGATCTGTAATACGAGAAACGATTAGAAAGACTACAAGTTTCCAAGTTCGTATGCTGAAATAGAAGCTCTCAATATACCTCGGTTATTTCATCGTTTTTGGGTGTACGCATGTAAGATCAAATTATTGAGTATTTACACACATTATTTATCAGGCCAAATTATTTACACATCTAAATTGCATTGTGTATATTTAAAAAAATACTTAATTATTCGTATATCAACATATTGTTAACCAGTGATTAGAATCAGATAATGTCTTATCCAGTTTAGCGTGTTGTCTTACCAGATGAGGAGAACACCACACAAACTACACTAACTCCAACACAGTCAGCACCGATGCATGTACCAACCTGTTCTCCCTTTGTTCACGACAGTTCCATATATCGGCCCACACACAGTCACATGCAAGAGCCACCTGCTCTATTCAGCCCCAGGACCCGTCTCTCATAGTCACTGACAGGAGGCAAAAGTAGCCTCCATGTCCAGGAGTTATTCCAGATACAGGAATATATAACACCCTTCAACTGTACACATATGACATCCCTCAGCTCTACATATATGACACCCTTCAGTTATACATGTTAACACCATTTAGCTACTTAAGAAATACAGTTCGCTCTATACTTTCTGGAATACTGTTCAAGACTGACGGTAAGTTAACTCGCTCACTTATATTGGCCTCGTTACACGTCTGTGAACAGTAAGTAGGCTACTCGGGATCTCAAATTGACCATGTTGTGGCAGTACAAGGTCAGTTACAGGTCACTACAGCAGGTCAATACGTTTGACAGAGGATCGATAACATGGAGAATATGGAAAGATCCATTAAATAACATATTTAACTACCTGAACTATACGTTCCCAAGTGGTACTGGTCAAGGAGCTAAAGATAAACATACCGAAATGAATACATGCACTTGAGGAGATATAAAGGCATGTCAACAGGATTCATGCTCTTGAGGAGATGTAAAGGCATGTCAACAGGATTCATGCTCTTGAGGAGATGTAAAGTCATGTCAACAGGATTCATGCTCTTGAGGAGATGTAAAGGCATGTCAACAGGATTCATGCTCTTGAGGAGATATAAAGGCATGTCAACAGGATTCATGCTCTTGAGGAGATAAAATAATCGTATATCAAACAGGATACATACTCATAAGGATATTAAGGTGTTAAAAATGCATGTCAAACCGGATATACATACTCTAAAAGGAGATTAAAAAAGCATGTCAAGCCGGATAAATGCTCTTGAGGAGATTAAACAAAACTGTGTCAAACCGGAAACATGCTCTTAAGGAGATAAAAGTAAGCACAACAAACCGGATACATGCTCTTAAAGAGATAATAAAAGCATATCAAGCCGGATACGTACTCTTAAGGGGATACTAAGCATATGTCAAACTGGATAAATGCCTTGAGGAGATTAAATAAAACTGTGTCAAACCGGAAACACGCTTTTAAGGAGATAAAAGTACGTATAACAGATCGGATGCATACTCTTAAGGAGATAAAAAAGCATATCAAACCGGATACATGCTCTTAATGAGATAAAAAAAAGCATATCAAACCGGATACATGCTCTTAATGAGATAAAAAAAGCATATCAAACCGGATACATGCTCTTAATGAGATAAAAAAGCATGTCAAACCGGATACATGCTCTTAATGAGATAAAAAAAAAAGCATATCAAACCGGATACATGCTCTTAATGAGATAAAAAAAAAGCATGTCAAACCGGATACATGCTCTTAATGAGATAAAAAAAAAGCATATCAAACCGGATACATGCTCTTAATGAGATAAAAAAAGCATATCAAACCGGATACATGCTCTTAATGAGATAAAAAAAAAGCATATCAAACCGGATACATGCTCTTAATGAGATAAAAAAAAGCATATCAAGCCGGATACATGCTCTTAATGAGATAAAAAAAAGCATATCAAACCGGATACATGCTCTTAATGAGATAAAAAAAAGCATATCAAGCCGGATACATGCTCTTAATGAGATAAAAAAAAGCATATCAAACCGGATACATGCTCTTAATGAGATAAAAAAAAAGCATATCAAACCAGATACATGCTCTTAATGAGATAAAAAAAAGCATATCAAACCGGATACATGCTCTTAATGAGATAAAAAAAGCATGTCAAACCGGATACATGCTCTTAATGAGATAAAAAAAAGCATATCAAACCGGATACATGCTCTTAATGAGATAAAAAAAAGCATATCAAACCGGATACATGCTCTTAATGAGATAAAAAAAGCATATCAAACCAGATACATGCTCTTAATGAGATAAAAAAAAGCATATCAAACCGGATACATGCTCTTAATGAGATAAAAAAAAGCATGTCAAACCGGATACATGCTCTTAATGAGATAAAAAAAAAAGCATATCAAACCGGATACATGCTCTTAATGAGATAAAAAAGCATATCAAACCGGATACATGCTCTTAATGAGATAAAAAAAAGCATATCAAACCGGATACATGCTCTTAATGAGATAAAAAAAAGCATATCAAACCGGATACATGCTCTTAATGAGATAAAAAAAAGCATATCAAACCGGATACATGCTCTTAATGAGATAAAAAAAAGCATATGAAACCGGATACATGCTCTTAATGAGATAAAAAAAAGCATATCAAACCGGATACATGCTCTTAATGAGATAAAAAAAAAAGCATATCAAACCGGATACATGCTCTTAATGAGATAAAAAAAGCATATCAAACCGGATACATGCTCTTAATGAGATAAAAAAAAGCATATCAAACCGGATACATGCTCTTAATGAGATAAAAAAAAGCATATCAAACCGGATACATGCTCTTAATGAGATAAAAAAAAGCATGTCAAACCGGATACATGCTCTTAATGAGATAAAAAAAAGCATATCAAACCGGATACATGCTCTTAATGAGATAAAAAAAGCATATCAAACCGGATACATGCTCTTAATGAGATAAAAAAAAGCATATCAAACCGGATACATGCTCTTAATGAGATAAAAAAAAGCATATCAAACCGGATACATGCTCTTAATGAGATAAAAAAAGCATATCAAACCGGATACATACTCTTAGGGAAATTAAAATCAGGTCAAACTGGATACATGTTCTTAAGGAGATAAAAGCAACCATGTCACACTGGATACATGCTCTTAAAAAGTTAGAAAGGCGTGTCAGACCAGATACATTCTATCAAGGAGATAAAAACTAACATACCAAGCAGGAAACATGCTGTGAGATAAACAGGCATGTCGAACTGGATACACACTCACATATGGACCTACTAAATCTGTACTGGACCACAATCCGTTTACTGTCCCGTTAGAACCCGTCTACGTAGGCCCTCTAAACCCGTATGGTCCCGTAAAACCGTATTGGTCTGCTGAACACTTCTGTGCTCACTAAACCTCCCTCGGCCCTCGAAACAGTGGCCAGCTAAAACGTATTGTTCCGCTACACACGTTGGACCTGCTAAATCCGTATGGACCCTCTGTGCTTCAATATGATGCGTTTGGATTGAGCATTTTCCCCCAGTCGGTAAACAACACATTACAACTATATATATAATAATGTCACTATAAATATAGTAAAGGTTTGTGGTGTTGCTATCATCTTTCTGTGGTTCTCAATGTGTAGACACAGCACATAAGAATGGGATACAATATATTACAGCCCTGTCAATAATCGTTCCTGTTCGTTATTATAGTTGCTGTTCATTTCACAAACAGTTTGAATTTTATAAACAGTTTGCCTTCCACTTTCTTGCAGCTTTAAAAGTGTATGGGCGTGGAGAGTCTAATATTTAATGGGCATCGGACTGTATATCCACATTTGGGCTGGCTCCGATAGCCCTCCAGCTTGTTCCATCTCGTCATGTGAAACGGGTCAATCAAGTATCAGTTATAGAGGATATAGATATGGCTTACCTTGAAATGCATAAGCTTGCAGAAACACCTATGTATAAATCGGTATAATCACGGAAGTGTATCTCGGGGCGTGATCCAGCTTGACCTACCGCGGTGTGAAATGTCCCGGAGACAGTGTCAATTCATCCGAACTCGTCTGTCCTGCCTGGACAATATTTTAATCACCAGTCGAGGAGTAGCTTTACAGCGTACATGTACACGCATTTTGTGTCGTTTTTCTAATGCCACTTGATAGTTTGTCATAAATAATTCATTCAATAATTTGTGTATTATTTAGAGTTTACTTCTGCATATGAAATGTTACTAGGTGTAAATCAAAGCAACAACGAAAAAACGACGACGGCAGCGATGATGATGATGATGATGATGATGATGATGATGATGGTGGTGGTGGTGGTGGTGGTGGTGGTGAATGTAGAGTATGTGATGATCACCTGATACTGAATATATATTTTGTCTCTGAACGTACAATGCAGTCACAATGGGAAATTCCTAATGCTACACAAGCTAGCGCCGTAAATTATTAATTGCCTATGTTCAGGTTTAGACCTAGATACACGGGTGACCGCTAGCGCCCGTCTCTCAGTTGAAAAGTTGCAATTATTTTCATAATCCGACGTTGTATAATTATATGCCACTCAGTTATGGTCGATTGAAGATTACACTGTAGGAGTCTCACATTAAGAAAGCCGGTCTGGCAATCAAAGCGAGTTAATCGATGTTGTCGGAGATGATAGATTCTATGGTATCAGGGGTTGGTATGAACATGAGTAGTCAAGTGATTACACCCAATGTACTTACCATGTAGGTAATTACCGTCACCCAGTATTGATACATGGATTAGGAGACTCGAAAGGCCCTCGCCTCAACTCAATATCTTTCAGCTATACATGGTGAGTCTGGTCGGGCGCATACTCCACGGCGACCTTCTCAGAAGAAACATCCACACGCTCAACTAGATACGTGCTCGCGCCTGGATATAGGGCTTCTTGTTCGAGAAAATGTGAATTTGTGACACGCTTGCATCAAGGTAGGTCATATTTCACCATGTGTGTTTTTGTTGTTGTTGTTGTTGTTGATTGTTTTCCAATCTGTTTTGTTCCTAATTACTTCAACATTTAACTCTAACATACTACTGAGTGAATTCGACGTAGGTGTGGTTCCGGGGACAGAGGTGGTCAAGTGTAAGCCTAATGCCATACATATACACTTTCAAGAAATGCACTCTTCAAACAGGGGTCCTATTTGAGTTGTCAGTTGTCATTTCAGTCAGGGAATGTGAGTAAGTTGAGTTTTAAACCAACGCTTTTGTCATTTCAGTCAGGGAATGTGAGTAAGTTGAGCTTTAAACCAACGCTTTTGTCTTTTCAGTCAGGGAATGTGAGTAAGTTGAGTTTTAAACCAACGCTTTTGTCTTTTCAGTCAGGGAATGTGAGTAAGTTGGGTTTTAAACCAACGCTTTTGTCATTTCAGTCAATTGATGTGTGCAAGTTGGGTTTTAAACCAACGCTTTTGTCTTTTCAGTCAGGGTGATGTGTGTAAGTTGGGTTTTAAACCAACGCTTTTGTCTTTTCAGTCAGGGTGTGTGTGTAAGTTTTGGTTTGTCAGGGGATGTGTGTAAGTTGTGGTTTAAACCAACACTTTTGTCATATCAATCAGGGAATATAGGCACTTTGTTGTTTAAACCAACACTTTTGTCATTTCAGTCATATGTTTAAGGTGTGGTTCATACGAACGCTTTTGTCATTTCACTCAGGGGATGTGTGTATAAATATAAGCAGTGTTTTGAACCACCGCCGCTGCCATTTGAGTCAGGGAATATGTGCAAGTTGTCAGATAAACGAACGCGTATGTCATTTCAATCAGAGAATCGACCCGCGAAGATTCGAGGTAGAATAGGTCTTCAGCAACCCATGCTTACCTCAAAAGGCGACTATGCTTGTCGTACGATGGTCGGGTGGTCAAGCTCCCTGACTTGGTTGACAAGTGTGATCGGTTCCCGATTGCGGAGATCGATGCTCATGCTTATGATCATTGGATTTTCTGGTCCAGACACGACTATTAACAGACCGCCGCCATATAAATTAGCTGGAATATTGCTGAATGCGGTGTAAAACTAAACTCACTCACTCAATCAGGGAATCTGTTTAAGATGTTGGTTTCACCAACGCTTTTGTCATTTCAGTCACGGAATGTATGCGTTGTGGTTTAAACCGACGCTTTTGTCATTTCAGTCAGGGGATGTGTGTGAGTTGTTAAGTCAAAGTTTCAAGCAGGTGATCGAGGTCAGTTGTGTGTATCTTCGAGTGCATGACTTCAAACAAGACATTTGGGGGACTATATAAATTGACACACGTTGTGTCTGTGTGTGCGTGCGCGCGCAGGGGCACTTTGAAAGTTTATTAATTGACCATAGAAAGGGCAGTATGCCGTGGTTAATTATTGCTTCAAACTGAAAGTGGACATGTGACAGCCGGTCAGGTATTAGAGTAGGGGCTGTGAGGACGGTAAGGACGGATGAACATGTGTTGTGTCAGAATGGAGATTGTCACAACATTTTTCAGTATCCCATGGATATTTAACAGTGAAGGTCTCGTTTCCATTGTTTATCATTTTCTCATCATCATTTATTTCGTAGATGACAATTGAGGCTAACAGTACAGTGTGGCTGAAACAATTAGAAAAAAACATGCATTGAACTTCTACATATCCCGTCGGAAATAGACATGACCATGTGTTCACACTAATATGTTTCCATCCAAACACAAATACATTTTAAGAAAAATGCAAAGTTACAGGAGTCTATTTTCATTACTTGTTCTCATCAACGTTACTCATTGTAAATTAGTTTATGCATGTATGTACAAGATCAGAAAAACTTAATATCTGTACAACAAAAAATGTTTGCATGTGTATGTGTGCGTGTGCGTGTGCGTGTGCGTGAATGTGTATGCATGTATATGCGTGCATGTGTGTAGGGAGGTATGTATAACACATATAAAGCAGGTATGTATAAATATATGTTTATATATATGTTTATCTACAAATAACATGTGCACGTATACAACATGTTGCATGGGTGAAAAACAACAACTGCATATATGCAAATAATGGATTACATATAGGAGACAAAATACAAGGATGTACTGATCAAAACAATACATGTGAACAATGCATGACACATATTATATATAAACAACAAAGGATCGATGCATGTATTTATGTAGACAACATGACACAAAGCTTCACAAAATGACCCTTAAATTGGTGATCAACGTCGCAATGCAAAGCAGTGTTTACTGCATTGGCACCGCAGATCATAACCAATGAATTAGTGATGTTTAACATCACATTATGAAATGTCATCAAGATCAGCGTTCAGAGAAAGGGTAATTCCACACAGTTGTGGGGGCGCCCGAGCGAATTGGGCCCCCATGCGTGGCTGGACAACGTTGTCCTGCACGCGATATACGTCAACAGAGCGACATCAGTCATGCAGAAACATAATCTTGTACTGGGTATAACAAATGCCATGGAGATCAAGGGGTTAAATTTGGATCAACTTCATGAAACAAGAACTGAATTGTTTTAAGGTTAGGTGATATGGAGTTGAACGTCGTACGTAAGAATATTTCGCCAATACATGTAAATATGTGGCTGCTTGTACTAGCCTAGACGTGAGCTGGGATATCGTTCCGCAGTTTAGAGAGATATTATACTGACACCGAGCCAACTAGTCCTTGCTGTACCTATTAATGCAGAGTGCCAGGCACGAGCAAAACAAGTGCCATAGTTTAACGTCTTTGGGTATGACTAGGGGGGGAAGGAATAGAGCGGGTCTACAGAATGGATATTTCCCAAAAGTTACATATAAAGTCATGTCTTACTTAACATGATAGACCCGTGAAGGTCCCGGGGTAGAATAGGCCTTCAGCAACCCATGCTTGCCATGAAAGGCGACTATGCTTGTCATTAGAGGTGACTAACACAATCGCTCTCTGACTTGGTTGACACATGTCATCGGTTCCCAATTGCGCAGATCAATGCTCATGTTGTTGATTATTGGACTGTCTGGTCTAGACTCAATTATTTACAGACCGTCGCCATATGGCTGGACTATTGCTGAATGCGGCGTAAAACTAAACTCACTCACTCACTTAAAATGACATGTTGGACATAACGTCAGGTCGTGGAAAGGAGCAAACAAGAGTCAACTTCAATAATCAGTGGCGAGTGAGTCGAATTTTACACCGCTTTTAGAAATATTAATGCAATATCATGACGGGGGACATCCGAAATGGGCTTCACACATTGTACCTAAGTTGGGAATCGACACCCGAACTTCAGCGTGACGAGCGGACGCTTTACCCATTATGCTTCCCTACCGCCCAAAATAATCAGAGAATTAATACTTTGACATATTAACATACACATGAAAGTCGTTCTTAAAATGTTCAGAATGAAGTTAAGCCCGAGTTTTGTAACGCACCCAACAACAATTAAAGCACACTACAAGCAGAAACAACATCTAACAAAGCGTTAGACGACTTTGCTTAAAAGCAATTTTAATAACAACATGTCAAAACATCTTGTTATATAGCAAATGGCGTCATTTTAACATTCAGTTCATTGTTGTGCAAGTTTCATGAAGACACAATGTACGCATTTTGAGGTCTTCTTGGGACGCGATGCACATACCCCAACCGTGTGTAAATGCAAATTGTTTTAAACAGATGATAAATAATGTTAACATTGGGAAGAAGAAATGCAGCTACCAGGTGACGATTGCTATTTATTTTCATCAAAGAATATATATATTTCTCCGGAGTTCTGCTTTGGAAGAATACCGGACGGACAGACGGAAACGCTGTTCAGAAACAGGATACGCGCACCCATGTTTATAATTTACTCCACTGTAAAGTATGGACCAGTTTTGTTGGGTTATATGTGTAAAATATGCAGCAAGGACTCAACTCAGCTAATATCAGTGACAAATAATTAAATTTGTTAAACGTGTTCATTGACATTGCCATGTGTACCTAAATCAGCACTTGAATCTATATATTCTTATTGTTTTATAGTCGGGTCAGGTCTGACATGTAAAATATATAAATGTTGAATATGGTGATTTCATGTTCTACCCAAGAGATGTATGTATCATGGTGTTACAATACTATATTTATATCTCAAAAACTCAAAGATCGTTAAAGGTTGCTATGGAAACCAATCGATATCATATGACCAATCTTGTTCGTCCCACATTTGGCATAAGCAGATAAATTATTCTATGCTCCCCAGTAAAGAACATGAGCCTATCGTTAAATTCAATTATCGGAGATCGTCAATTTTTAATTATGTCATCGAAATATATGCTCTCTGCATTACGACATGTCACCCTGTGTTCGTTGATACATGGAATAGCCTCTCGCCAAAGAATATATTACATTCGCATGATAATTAATAAGGCGTCACTAGCTCGGTAGTGCGCATGCGCTTCGTCGGCTACGGGGTTACCATCTTTGTTATCACGGGCGCCGCACCCTTACCGTTCATGCGAAGACAGTGTTTAAGCAAAAAAGCGTCCGATTTATGTAGTGAAAAGGGAAGAATATCGGGGTCTGTATGACTGGTCGGTGGATAATATTGTGAGTCTGTGCATACTGAGGTAAGTAAGAAGTCCAATTGCAGGTAAAACTAGCACTCAAACCATTTTTGCCGTCTTTGTTCTGTCTCGTCTCCATTGCTCTCTCGCGTCAGCTCTATGCAAATGGCAATTCGATGTGTATTCCGGGTTGGAAGTAGAGTAAATTTTCTTGTTCTGATATTGCATATGTCTTGTGGATTGGACATACATAGTAGTAGATGCTTTACTACCAGTGTGCGCCTTGTGGATACGGGTGGATTTGCTGATTTCGCATAATCTTGCAGGAAAGTCATCTGACAGCTATATACGTATGCGAGCCAGCCGACCTAGGGGAAGGTACAGTTTTGAAACACTGTCGAACAATATAGCGCACTTTACCACAACTTGTTCTGTAGAAATGCCATATTACGTCGACGAGATATGTTATTGTCGTGTATTACCGAGAGAATGGTGTATAACGCGCCTATTTCTGTCAACATTGGACACCATATTTCTAAAATGGCGATCAGACCGGCATATTTTCATATTGATCAATTATGCAGACTCGAAGTACGTCCGCCATTTTAGTAGTAGAAAAGGCATGATTTCTGAGCAATATATGTGGTCTAGTGATACTTGTTTCCTCAAATCTCGTATCGAGAATGTGTTTATTTATTACGGGAACAAATAATTTCCTCTTTGACAGTTGGTGTAGGTTGTTTGTATGAGGTACTCCCTCGCAAGGCCACAGACTGCCATCTTGGTTTAGCTGTCTGCATTAGGAAATATCCACAAATATTTTCTTCTCCTTTCCTTTAGTTTTGGTGATTATTCGTGTAATTTTAGAATTAACACTTTCTTGTTCCACGCTTTTTGTTATGGGTCTGAGGGATTTTTGAATATCTTCCTGTGCAGTCAGGCCTTGGGAGTTCTTTTTGTACAAGCTGGTGGGGTTGTTTTGTTGTACTCTGGAATGATCAGATTACAAGCTCTGTCGGTGATTTAGTCTTTTCAATATGATACTGATAGAGAAAGGTTTCCTACCGCACGTCCCGTATTTGTTTTAACCTTCCATGTTTAGGAATATAGGCCGAAAGTTTTGTTGTTGTTTTTAAATGAAATGTCTAAATCTAGACCCTAACCCAAACTTAAAACCTAGCCCCTGTATAACCCTGATAAATAGAATACATCTCAACTAGGGGTTGCTGGCTGAACTCTTGCCAACTGATGTGAAGCGTGTACATCTATTTTTAATGAAGATAACATTATCAATAAAATCTGTGATCTTGATACTTTGTAAATTATTGTAATTAACATTGATGTAGATGCAGTGTTCTGACAAATACATTACAAAGGAGCAATAATTCTTTTTAAAAAAATTATGGTTCCCTTTCTACTGCCAGTATGTTGATGGCATTGACGTATATATACGCCACCTCAGGTCTTCACCTTCTTTTGTGTGTGGCTGACATTGTATTGTTCTTCTTTATTAACATGTTTGTTTTGAACAGCAGAAGTTATGTTGTTTTTTTTATCGTTCACCCCCAATAATGTGTCGTGTTCATTAATTCTAGATACTGAGTCAGTATACTCCATTGTTAGTTAGCCCACATATGCTTCCTGATTACGGAGATGGTTAGCACTGTGGCAGATACCTACTGGGTGGGACAAAAGAAGGATGTTAATTACACTACCCAGCTGTGTATCTGAAGCATGTTTTGGGTTCTATGCATGTACGAACATAATAGAGGAAGAACAATATATTTATGCTGAAACAAAGCTTTTTGGCAACAATTAATTTGTATGCACTACTTTTTGGCAACAATTAATTTGTATGCACTATCAGACACTTCAGACAAAAGATATTAATATAGCACTGTTGATGGAGGAGTCAAGGCTCGACTGTCAATGTAGGGGAAAGCAGTACAAGACTACTGTGTTAATAAGGAAAAGCCATATGAAGCAACACTTTCTAGGGAGAACTGTATACAGTGATACACAATTTCCGGTCAGTTTGTCAAACAACACAATTGATTTGGAAAAATTGTGTAAAGTGAGGCTGTTGAGGGCAAAACCGTTTAAAGTGTCATTTTTTTGTTTCAGATGGCAATGCAGCTCCACTGAACGGCTAATGTGTGGGGAGTGCATGTGTTCTCAGAGAGTGGAGACCTAGTGAACCACACAAGACTGTGTTTGTATTCCTAAGCCAACAGGATTGCCAGGGTTTCTGGTGTGTAACAAGTTCATTAGTCAATTTCAAAATTTATTGGAAGGTTTTCAGTGATTTGATTGCAAGGATAAAACAGAATATCATACTTTTTCAGTGGTGTTTTATAAACTTTAAAATTGTATCATTTACCAAAGGAAAAATCTTGTTTAGGATGGTTGTTTTTAACAAAACTGCATGTGTTATTCAAGAGTTGAAGTGATAGTTCGTTCAAGACTGTGTCACTATTTATGTCTCATCATTAGTTTTATGCATCAAAGGAATTGAAAGGAATATGGTTTGTACAATTTCTTGCAGTTATTGTTATGAACATTCTCAAGTTTTATGGGAGGAGGCTTTTGCTGAAGTGGTGAGATCAGTAGTGTTCAGATTAAATCTCTTGCAGTGTGGTTACATTTTCTGAACAACCAAGAGAGTTTTAGTAGCCTTTCTACAAAATTTATTTTGTGTGTGTGAAATCAGTCAAAGGTCGAAGTCAGGCTTTAAGTTTGGGTTCAGAATGTCCTCAATGTCTAAGGCTTTCATAGTGTTCTTAGGTTTATGGGTATTTTTGGTTGTCATGGTGTAGCTTAATGGTTCGATTCTCACCTAGATTGGACCCCAAGGTGTGAACAAAGCATGAAGCCAGTCTCTAAATGCCCCTGCCATGATATTGCTGGAATACTGTTAAAAGCTGTGAAAGACCAGTCATGTCCTCTTCCACACCTGGGGTGCAGTGGCTTGTTCCATTGTGGTTACGCTGTCTGACTTAGTTCATGTCATTATGCCAACAGACTAATCTCTTAATGATGTCAATCACTGGTTTGTCTCATCTGGACTTGATAGGTTAGAGGCTGGCGTTAATAGATGGAATATTGCTGAGTGTGGTATCATAAATGACAATAGGTTGCATTGTATATGGTAAAGAAGCAACGATCACAAGCTGAACCTGAGTCAGATTTTGTTATGTGATGTGACGCCCAGTTCCTATGAATCCACTCCTCGAGCCTGGAGACACAGATTAATGGATTGATCTTCATACCAATTCACAAATATGCTTGTTTTGTTGATGTATTTATATCTCTGACTCAGTAGGGTGGAATAGGCCTTCAGCAACCAGTGCTTGCCGCCAGAGGTGACTAAGGGGATCAGGTGATCAGTTTCGCTGACTTGGTTGACACATGTCATTGGTTCCAAGTTGCACAGATCAATGCTCATGTTGTTTATAACTGGATTGTCTGATCCAGACTTGATTATTTACAGACTGCCGTCATAAAGTTGTAATGTTGGGGAGTATGGTGTAAAGCTAAACTCACTCGCTCATTTATATCTCTATTCAGTGCTTGAAGTGTATGTGTCAAATTCTTGTGGATGTAACAGCGAGATGATTGCACAAGATCTTTCATTCAAACGGGCAGGAAACACACAAGTGACCAATTTCCATTGTACAGTAACAAGTAGGTATTTCATGCTGTAGGGTAGAGCAAGCGTCTCCTGTGAAGGGTGCAGAGTAGGCATCTTACACTGTAGGGTAGAGCAGGCGTCTCCTGTGTAGGTGCAGAGTAGGCATCTTACACTGTAGGGTAGAGCAGGCGTCTCTTGTGTAGGGTGCAGAGTAGGCATCTTACACTGTAGGGTAGAGCAGGCGTCTCTTGTGAAGGGTGCAGAGTAGGCATCTTACATTGTAGGGTAGAGCAGGCGTCTCCTGTGAAGGGTGCAGAGTAGGTATCTTACACTGTAGGATAGAGCAGGCATCTCCTGTGTAGGGTGCAGAGTAGGCATCTTACACTGTAGGATAGAGCAGGCATCTCCTGTGTAGGGTGCAGAGTAGGCATCTTACACTGTAGGATAGAGCAGGCATCTCCTGTGTAGGGTGCAGAGTAGGCATCTTACATTGTAGGATAGAGCAGGCGTCTCCTGTGAAGGGTGCAGAGTAGGCATCTTACACTGTAGGGTAGAGCAGGCGTCTCTTGTGTAGGGTGCAGAGTAGGCATCTTACATTGTAGGGTAGAGCAGGCGTCTCTTGTGTAGGGTGCAGAGTAGGCATCTTACATTGTAGGGTAGAGCAGGCGTCTCCTGTGAAGGTTTCAGAGTAGGCATCTTACACTGTAGGGTAGAGCAGGCGTCTCCTGTGTAGGGTGCAGAGTAGCCATCTTACACTGGGAAGGGAGCAGAAAGCCATCTTACTCTATGCAGTGTGCAGAGTGGCCATCTTACGCTGGGCAGGGTGCAGAGTAGCCATCTTACACTGGGCAGGGTGTAGAGTAGCCATCTTAGGCTGGGCAGAGTAGAGAGTAGGCATCTTACGCTGGGTAGGGTGCAGAGTAGCTATCTTACACTGGGCAGGGTGCAGAGTAGCCATCTTACACTGGGCAGGGTGCAGAGTAGCCATCTTACACTGGGCAGGGTGCAGAGTAGGCATCTTACGCTGGGCAGGGTGCAGAGTAGCCATCTTACACTGGGAAGGGAGCAGAAAGCCATCTTACACTGGGCAGGGTGCAGAGTAGCCATCTTACACTGGGAAGGGAGCAGAAAGTCATCTTACTCTATGCAGTGTGCAGAGTGGCCATCTTACGCTGGGCAGGGTGCAGAGTAGCCATCTTACACTGGGCAGGGTGTAGAGTAGCCATCTTAGGCTGGGCAGAGTAGAGAGTAGGCATCTTACGCTGGGTAGGGTGCAGAGTAGCTATCTTACACTGGGCAGGGTGCAGAGTAGCCATCTTACACTGGGCAGGGTGCAGAGTAGCCATCTTACGCTGGGCAGGGTGCAGAGTAGCCATCTTACGCTGGGCAGGGTGCAGAGTAGCCATCTTACACTATGCAGTGTGCAGAGTAGCCATCTTACTCTAGGCAGGGTGCAGAGTGGCCATCTTACACTGGGCAGGGTGCAGAAAGCCATCTTACTGTATGCAGTGTGCAGAGTAGCCATCTTACTCTAGGCAGGGTGCAGAGTGGCCATCTTACACTGGGCAGGGTGCAGAAAGCCATCTTACTGTATGCAGGGTGCAGAGTGGCCATCTTACACTGGGTGGGGTACAGAGTAGCCATCTTACTGGGTGGGGTACAGAGTAGCCATCTTTCTCTAGGCAGGGTGCAGAGTAGCCATATTAGGCTGGGCAGGGTACAGAGTAGCCATCTTACGCTGGGCAGGGTGCAGAGTAGCTATCTTACGCTGGGCAGGGTGCAGAGTAGCCATCTTACTCTGTGTAGGGTGCAGGGTAGCTATCTTACACTGAACAGGGTGCAGAGCAGGCGTCTTGCTCTGGGCAGGGTGCAGAGTAACTATCTTACTCGGGGAAGGGCACAGAGTAGGCATCTTGCACTGTATTGTGCCAAGTAGGCATGCAGCCTCACTGTGTAGTCATCTGTTGTGTACACTGCATGATGGGTACACAGTATGGATCTAACTTCGGTCAAATGATTGAAAATAAGCATCAGGCACTGCGTAAGAGATTGACTGTAGTGTCTTGAGTGGGATGGGGTATGGACAGGGGCATTTCTGTGGGTGATTGGTAGACGAGGTCTCTAAATGTTGAGTTACAGTGCACATCTTACATTGGGTCAAAGCCTTTGACCAGAAGCAAAGGGAAGAACAGTAGGCATTTGCCTCTGGTCAGAGGGAAGAGCAGTGTTAATCTTGCCTTGGGTCAAAGGGAAGGAGAAAAGGCATCTTGAATTGGGTTAAGGGGAAGGACAAAAGGCATCTTGAATTGGGTTAAAGGGAAGGACAGCAGGCACCATACATTGGGTCAAAGGGAAGGACAAAAGGAATCTTACATTGGGTCAAAGGTGAGGACAGCAGACATCCTGCCTTTAGTCAAAGCGAAAGAGTAGGCATCTTGCCCCGTGATAGAAATCTTACGTTATGTGGAGACTGTTGGGCGGAGCAGTAGGGAATGTGTGTGTGTTTCAGTGTGTGTGTGTGGATAGTACACTTGCAGTGATTGCATTTGTTAAACTCTGAGGTTTCTACCGATTTGAGTGTGTAGTGAAGCACAGGTCCTGCTGGCTTCCTATGTACCAGCGAGACAGTGGAGATGATGGTAGTGCATGAGTCACTGTCAGACTCATCTCAACACTTTTCACACTCTGACCCAGTATTGATTTATGTCTAAATATAGCTGTATGGCATACTCCCAGTTTGAACATTATATGTGCTGTAACATGAATTAACTGCCCATCACAGGCAGTCTTTGTTCATGGCATTGTTTCTGTAATAATGTTTTACGTTCAGTGTTTGAAAATAAGACAAAGATTTATCTAGGATTTAAAACTAATAATAATCTTGATGAAAGACTAAGAAATAGTAATTTTGTGGGGCCTTACATCAGCATATTTGGGTACTCTAATATTTCCTTCAACATGTGTTCAGTGAAAAAATGTTGAACTTTCACAGTTTGACAGCTGCTGGTCCTGTTACCAGTATACCAGTAAAGTGCAAATCACTTCTCTATAGCAATAATATTAGTTATTACTATAATTACATGACTTGGCAGCATTCCAATTTGTGAATTGTTGCTGACATCAGCATTGAATTTAAGACCAAATATCTTCTTTTAGCAAGTCTCATTAAATCCAAATATGGGTTTTTGTGAAGAATTCCCAGTGCTTTATGTAGTGCACACAGGGACAGAAGTCCTATACATTGTAAATGGTAATACCTTCCCCTCAACAGCCAGTAAAGTCATCGCATGGGACTACTGATACCCGTTTTGCTTCTATAAATGATAGGCCAAATAGTTTTTATCTTTCTCACTGTTTGATATTTTTCAATGAAAGTTTGTAGATATGACAAACAGAGCCATGGGTGGTGCCTTTTGCTATTTACAGATTTTTTTTCAATGCTGTTTTCTCGTTTTCCATGGAATCATTTTGGACTTAGGCTAAAGGGAGGGGTGGAGTTCGTTTCTAGAACATTACTCTAAAAATTCTTGATATCTTTCAGCACAACTTGTTAGATATGTGAGGCAGATCTTGGGGTGGGGCATTTTCCTATTTGCAGATATTTGGTATTTTTATTTTTCCTGGTTTTCAAGGAAATGTTTAGGACACTTTCTAAAGGGAAAGTTGGGTTTCATTTTTGGAGCACAACTAAAAAAAATATCTTTCATTCAAGAGAACTTGGCAGATCTTTGGTGCCCTTTGCTATTTACAAACTTTTGGTATTATTGTGTTTCTCTGTTTCCACAGATATGATTTAGACTTCCTCTTAAAAGGAAGGGGTGGGTTTCATTTCCACAACACAACTCAAAAACCTATAAATGTCTTTCAACAGAACTTTATGAGGCAGATCTTGAATTGGTGTCGTTTGCTATTTACACATGTTGGGCATTTATATTTTTCATCACTGGAAACAACTTGGACTAAGTCCCCAAAACCATCAAGCTGGAGTTCATGTGACCGTTAAATGATTTGTTCTTTAACTAAAGTTTAAGTAGAGTGGGAGAGGGGGTAAAATATCATCTTCTGATGACTCTTGTTTAATAATATGAAGACTCGAGCACATCCTGTATCATGTTGACTTTGATAGTCGATGTCCTCTGCTACAATGGCTGTACCCAATCAGTGGCAGGGAGCATGGACTATCTTATCACATGACTTCCCTGTATCTACTCTGTCAATAGCTAGCAGTGGAAGACTGACATCACTGAGACAAGTGGCCAGGACAAATGTTATGAATGATTCTTAATATCAGTGATGTAAGATATGTTGTCAAAATGTACTCAGTCAAATGGAAGTTAATGTCATGTGGATGAAAATTGTTGCATGGCACTAGAAATCACAGCTTTCCAATAGGAGGTTTCTGTTATAGATAGCAGTGAACAAGACACTTAGCATAGTGGCCTGCTTCATTTTTAATGGCCTGGAATTTTGTTAATTTTTGTATTGAGAACTTGACAGAATATACTTATTATTATTTTAAATGGTGGAAGTTATGATAATGAAGAAAAAGGCGGATAATATGAATGGTACGAGTCTGTGATCTGGTGTTATTTAGGGTTAACATCAGAATGTTGTGTTCAGAATTAAAGGCCCCACATAGTGCAAGTGTCTTGATTGTGCACCAAATCTAAGGTTCAGTGAGGGCTTTTAAATTCATAGTGAGTGAGTTAATATGTAACGTCACATCGGCAATATCTCAGCCATATCGTGACTTTAAATTCATAAGTATGTTGGTACTGAGTCAATGGATATATGTTTACTGTATAAATGGAGATTATTACTTTTGCATGTGTATCATGTGTTATATGAAACAAGTCTGAATTATGTATTGCCTGAGTAATACCGAGTGCAATATAGAATTTTGCATGAATTTTGTGTAAGTTCTGTCTCACTTGGTCAAGGGTAACATTTTCTTTATTATCCCTTTGATTCATGTACATTTGTGCAGTAAAAAGACTGAGCATGTGTGACGATTCCGTTCATCGATGTGATGTTTTGTTTAATGACGTCATAAACAAAGAACACAATGAAACAATGGTCGGTCGGCATAAAGAGACATTCACATCAATATATGTGACACTGTTTATGTTTCACTATATGGGTTATGATATATGGTTTCATGGCTTGTTGGATTGTGAAGGAAGCAGGGTGGCTATTGTGTAATGTTTTGATCACCTGACATTCTGGTTGCCCATCCACTGTTACTTGTTTACAGTATGTCACTGAAGGACTGAAACTGCATTGGTCATATGTGGCATTTGGCGCTTCTGTTGAAACGTTGACCTTTGACCTTCACATACCACTGAGGAGCTGAAAGTTGGTAGGCGTGACAGGAGACTGGTTTCTCTACAATGTTAACTCAAAATTTTAAGTGTTGGTCATCAGCTTTGTATAGTCTTGTATGTCATTACATGAGATGAAATAATAATATGACTCATTTCTTTTCAGATTTATACATATAGAATATCACAATGAGTGAACTAGACCAGTTACGACAAGAAACAGAACAATTGAAAAACCAAATAAGGGTAAGTAATTCCTGTGTGTGACAGTACATTAGCACTATACTAGCAGGAGAAATGTGGGGATTATGTTACAGGAGGTAAAAAATTCCATCACCTGACACCCAGGGAAGTTCTGTGCCTACTGATATGAAAGAAGCCCATCTGTGTGCATTATTACAATGCTGTGTTGCCATAAGAGTTGGGTGTTCTGCTGAGTTGTCCCTTGATGGCTGGAAGTGGCTGTGATGTATGTAGATTTGGGGCCACTTGGAATGACAATCTAAAAGACGTAATGATGATGTGAGACAGGAGGATACAGAGCCCAGCACTCTTGTATCCCCTAAAAAGAGGCACGAGTGTAGTTCAATACACTGTTGGCTCACAACCTGTGCTGCAGCTCTAGTATTGATCCAGAGTCAGGCAATGGATCCTGTGTAGTCAGGTGATTTGTGTGTGCTGCCTCAGCCTGTCAGCCTGCCCAGCGGGATAGCTTCAACCAGATACAAAAATTAACTATTGATTTGGGTGATGTGAAGGAGTGGAATCCTCCTCTTGCAAGGACTAAGATGTTTTCGAGGGTCTTCTGTTGGTGCTGCAAATTGGCCGTGCATTTGTAATCATTTTAGGTGTGAAATGGGGTTGATGCTGAGGGAAAGGTTGTGAAAAATGTGGATGAAGTTGCAGTTGGCAGCTGTAGTTGTCAGATGGGTGAACATTGTTCCCCTAGGGCGGTGACCTTTATGTTGTTGTCATCGTGCCACATCAGGGAGAGGACCAAGCAGTGTGCTCAGACACACCCTGTTAGTAGGAAGAGGAAGTCACACCTAATTAATTAATCTATCACAATCGTTACCCTAATATTGTGTTCAACATAGCCCTTGTTCAGAAGTTGAAGGGTTAATCATGTCTGAAAAACCAAACGAGGTAAAAATCATGTCCATCAGCTAATTATGATCTGTAAACTAAGGTCTACTGTAGGTGTTGCCAAGAAACAAATTCAGACTTGATGACACAACAGAAATTAGCTAAATTGCATCATTTTATGTTGTTGGAAAATGTTTCATCGATGCAAGTCTGTGCCCTTTCAAATAAATTTTACTTTCCCTGATGTCACACTTGAAATATAAGATACTATAGATTAAATGATAAAATAAACATGAATCAAAATGATTCTTCTATTATTTTTATTGTTATTTATTATATGTTTTCACCATTTACTTGTGTGAGCCCTCAATTATTTTTGACATGGGATTTACAATTTCAGTTACATATTCTGGAGTGCTAGTTATTGTTTTAATGTACAGGGAATTATATCACCAAGTGTATACTAATCAGAAACCAAGTTGGAACACTCATTGTACCTTTGATTCAGTAAAATATGCAACAAAATTCATGAAAATTATGAGACCAGGATTGGAAGAAATTGTTTGCGAAACTTGTGTTTTACCTTTTCAAATATTTTTGAGTAAGTTATTTAAAGTGCAGCTGTTGCATGTCATAAAATTTACATAATATCAACCATAAGCAGAGCACATGAGAATAGGTGATAGCAACTGCCAGTAATGTCTTTACATAGGAAACAGCTTGATCTGTCACTCTTCAATCTTCTTGAAGGTTTCACACAAAATGTCATGTTGACAAAAATTTCATGTGAAAACAAAAGAAGGCTTTTATCGAGCACTTATAATGTGTCCTTTGTCTTCGAACTTGTGTGTTTCAAGGTGCCAGTAGCCATATTGTGATCAAGGCTATTGTAAATTATGAGGAATTTGTGTGAGTCAGTTCACACATGATAAAATTGTGGTGGCTTTTAACTTATGAGTGTTCCTTCAGGTCCATGGTCAGCCAGCAAAATTGATTCTTCCTCTATATTGACTGAAAGTTTTCATGACACGATAGAATATGCGACTGCATAATATTGCCTGTGTGCCAAAATACAAGTTTCTAATGATACAGTCATGGCACATTTATTTATCATCTAGATGGCATACTACATGCACTGTAAATATCATAAAAGTCCCAAGCTGTCCAACCTAATTTTGAGATTCATGTTATCAAGAAGCACAACAGATACTTTAAAGAACACATATTCTCTAGTGTGGTACAAATACATATATTATTTATTGACATCGTTGTAAATGAAAACCCGTTATTGAAACTACCCACTTCGACATTTAATTACCTGAAATCAACCATTTTGGCAACAGTGCACAATTCTCTCCCTCAACCAATCAGGGGGGCATCCCACAGTGATGTAATATGAGGCATACCTATGTGGGTTGCTGTAGTATTTATCTACGTTTTTCAGGAGTTTTGTCTTGTTTATAGGTTTGATTAAACGTGCAAACATGACAGTTGTTTTGAAAAATGAAAGGTTTGTTTTCTCAATCTGCTGCCATTCAATTTTTCTGCTTATTTTCCGATATACAACTTTTCTTCATAGACGATTCTAGCAAATTCGCTTGTTACAATGGATATAAATCATTCTGTTACAAGCGGTGTCATGCAAAATCTTTTTGGTTGTTTCAAAAATATATTTAACTATGAGTAGGAAGTAGTTTTGATCTTTTAACTTGATGAAAACACACCATAATCTATTTGATTTTCAAAATGACTTTAGACAAGAGGATTGCTTGTAACAAAACAATTTCACTTTTTGAAGCGAGGCAAGGTAGATATCTCTGCATGGTGACACCATTACCCAAAACCTGTGAGCATTTGACGACAATTTAACAATTCGGCATGTCTTTGTTGATATCGAGAAATCAGCAAATTGACAAGCATGTTACACATTGTATATACAGCTAACTTAAAATCCTTCCTCCTATGATGTCGCTGCAGGACTTGGTGACTGAGGGTGACTGAGTTACGTAATCTGTCTGGTTTCATTGGCAGACGAGAGGGAAGGAGCTGACTTTTTGGCAACTTTCAATCTCTCTGTATGAATTAGCCACACTGTTTTGTAATAAAAGAAGTGGTGTTCTGCTTGAGACAAACCACAAGTCTTTCATATGTAAAGGTTAAAAAAGTACCAAATACAATGAGATTTGTATGATTAGTTACTGTCAAACACTATTATCTTTGATAATTTTGCAGTACACATTGCAAGAGAGGTTTGTATGTTACAGATTATTGCAATACAATATCAGGCCTACCATACAAACAGTGAACAAATCATCAAAACTGAACTCGTACACACCCAAACACTACAAAAATCACCAAAATTGGAAAATAAACTTCCAAAAGTGCAACAGTATCCTCCAAAACTGAAACAAACACTCTGTAACGGGAAAACTAATTGTTTGATTTGGAAACAAAATGGCTACAACAGTGCTTGAGAACAGCCACCAAGCATACAAAATGGCAGTCATAGCATCCGAAATGGGCAAACTTGGCATAAATATCGTCGAAGATGGTGCCGAGGATAGACAAACTGACATTGGTCAATAATGATTTTCGTCATCATGAGTCTTACCTTTAAAATTTGATATCGGGATGTAGCAATGTGCAGAATCACAAGCTTGACACACAACAGTATGACTCAAAAACATTGACCAATGCCTGTTCTTCTCCCCTCGGCGCCATCTTTGACGATATCTATACCATGGTTGCTGTTTTTGGATGCTATGACTGCCGTTATCGATTGCTGATGTGCCTAATAAGAGATTTTTGTTTCCTTTTCAACCGATCATTTTTCCATTACAGAGTTTTTGTTTCGGTTTTAGATGATATTGTTGCAGTTTGGGAAGTTAATTTTCCCTTTTGGTGATTTTTTGGTTTTGTTTTGGTGTGTATGAGTTCAGTTTTAATGATTTGTTCACTGCTTGTATCGTAGGCAATCACTGTATTGCAATAATTTGTGATATACAAATCCCTATTGCAATATGTACTGCAATATTATGGAAGCAACCATTAAAAATATGTTACAAACTGAAGGACAATGAATGCTTTTGAAAGCAGTTACAGTGATAAACGGGTGTTAAGTGTATTGAACTACAGAAAAGTTGATAAGCATATTCTAACTAACTTTATGTTCGAGAGAAAACTTCAAAATACATTCTATACATGTAGTATTACATCCCTTTTTACAGACATAATTTTCAGGAATAACTTAGTTTATTCCAGGAGAATAATTTTTGGATGTCATTTAAATGGGAATTTTTGGACTGCTACATCTCTCTGTTAAAAGATATAAGATGAAATGAAACAGTTGTGTTTATCTGTTTTATCTTTTGGTAACAAGCAACAAATTTGTTTCATATTTTGTTGCGCCACATGTTTGGCTAGCCACCATGACTGACAAGCCTGTTGAGTCCTGCTGTTCCAGCTGTTGGGATGGCATTTTGTTGGAGTTTAAGATCAACTCGCTGGTAACAATGTAATGAACAACTGAAAGCCATATTCCGTCAACACTATTACTTTTTGAGATTGAATCAAGACTATTTGGAAAGAATACAGTGACATGAGAAGAAGGTTAATAATTTCCTTGGTGAACTTTCATACCTTGAGAGTGCAGGTTCTGTTGCATATACACTGTCTTGAAGCAGGTGATGTTGAATCAAGTGTGTGTGGTGTGACGAAGTGGTTGTTGTCAGAGATATTTTGGATGATGGGATGAAGCAGCTGACAGTGAGTTGTTTTGTTGCAGGAGGCCAGGAAAGCTGCGGCTGATACCACACTTCCTCAGGCAGCAGCTAATGTCGACCCAGTCGGCAGAATTCAAATGCGCACCAGGCGCACCCTTAGGGGCCATCTTGCAAAAATATATGCCATGCATTGGGCATCTGATTCCAGGTAAATCTTTTTCTCTTATCAAGCCTTAAATATGGAATAATGTATGACTCTGTTTAAGTGGTAAACAGTTGCAAGCATTTAAAATTATCCAGAAACGATTTGACTTTGGGGTGTGTGGGAGTGTGAAACTGATTGTTTTGAACATTTAATGTAAGACAAGGAGAGGAAATGTCAAAGGGCATATATGGGAACAAGGCTTGTTGGTAACTGAAGCCTGTGTCCCTCCTTTTGACACAATTCCTGCATATTTGAGGCTTGTGTGTTAATAGGATTTGCATGTCAACACCAAAGGATAATATTGCACTGATTTAAGCATTTCTTTTCCAGCATGATGTAGTTTCTCATCAAGATATTTTGTGTTTTCATTTTGACAAATTCAGACCATGTCTTAGAAGTGTTTGGGCTTGCTTGAAATGCCATCTGTGCAGTAAATTATTGCATTGTTCCTATATATGTCCGTTGTTTAAGCTATGCCATACAACAGGTGTGTGTCTATACATTTTGTGAGGCTATCAACAGCAAAAGTTTATAATATGCAATACCCAATTTGTCTGATTTTTGATGTTTCCAATTTCATGAATAAGAGATGACTGCTCAATAGACACAAGGTTTTTCATGCCTGCCCAAACATCATGTTTTATTTTTTAGTTTAGTGTACTGCACATTTCTTCACTGAAAACCATGGCGATGGTTTATGGCATGTATGAGTTCCTCCCCCACCCCTGACAGATCCAAGGTCTGCCAACAAAATTGATTTATGACCTAAGATAATATTACAGCTTGTAGCATCTAACTTTATGATGTAGATTCAGCTTGTACAGCACAAGAAACTTATTGAATCCATTAAAGTTCAAAGGAATATAAGTTTGAAAAATGTCATCAGAGAGTATGATTTTATGGATAATTTGAGAAAATTAAACAAGAGGACAGTGATCACTGATAAATTCTAGTTCAAATCTTGAGCTTTCAGAGCTTTGGCAAGTTACAGAATGCTAGTATGGTGCAGAGTGTAGTATGATGTTTAAATTTCACATATTTAAGTTTCAAAACACTTGAAATTTTATGGCAGTGCCAGGCTTTGAAGTCTCTAATATCAAATTGAAATAACACGTCCACACTATATGGCATCAACAAAATATAGTGGATCATCCACAGAAGCAACATTTGAGCAAATACTGTAGCCTGTTTCATTAGTTGCCTTTGGGGGCTGGAAGAAATGTAGGTAACAGGGGAGGGAGCTTGTTGTGTGATATTTGTCTGCTGCCTTGCTGTGCGGTTTGGTGGACAAGTGACGCTAGCCAGACATGTTGAAGTGGTGATCTAGGGGAAGGCAATTGATGGTCAGGCCATTGTGTAGACTAGTCAGGCATGAGGATGCCTACTGTCCTAACTCTGTTGCATCAGTTCTTGTGTCGAAATTATTCAGCTCATATCTCTTAAAATGTCCTCTTAAAGTGTCTCATATCTTCTCAGTAGCTGATAGAAAGAAGAAAAAAATGACAGTTTTAGAAGACAGATTTCATGTTTTAAGTGTTCTGTCAGATTGGAAGGCCTGTGGCTAGATAACCGAAAATATTACTAAATGTTGATCACGCTTTGACATGACTGCCACTGTGACCATGTTAAAAAAGACAGCATGTTAACTCTGTCACATGTCTATGTAGGGATACCACGTGTCTGTAATTTGTAACCTTTGACATTAACAGCTCATACTTTTCAAATCATGCAAAATTTGTTTTGTTTTGAAACTGCAAGGCTAATGGAGCTGAAAATTTGAAGTTTTGACACCACATGTGACAGATTTGAAAGTTTCAAACTTTGTATTCCAATACAAATCTATGTTTCTTTAATTCATCATAATTCAGGTCAGCTTACAGCATCCTTGCCCTATTTTTACTATTTTGATGTGGCAATACATTGTCATGCTAAGGAAATTGTAATTTGCGAGATATTTTTGGTGTATGCTTGGATACAATCAATAATTACTCCACGGTTAATCTGGAAATACAGGAAATGAAAATCACAAGCCAGCAGGATTTAGGCAAGCCTCAATTTGTATCTTGGAAGTCTGTGTAAATTTGCAGACATGTTTTGATCTTGAATTGTATATTGTCACAAATAATGTGCCCTTTGATTACTTTTAAGTAACAAAGAAATCCGTTCTATTGTTAAAAGGGATATAAAATAAGATCTATGTTACCTAACAGACGTGGAATACTCGACTGAGCAATATGTATAGAGAGAGGTGTTAAGGCCACATGACTGAGACAGTTCCTGTATTGTGACATGTTTTGAGTGTCAGTACGTGTAAGGAAACTTTGGTCATGGGAAGTTGTTCTAGTGCACCATATCACGAAGACAGTTCCCCCGCAAGTATGACATGTTTTGCGTCATCCTGTCTTCTGTAAATGTCAACATTGGCCACATTGCCCTAGTGACGCTTGAGGATAATTAGATTGTAGGTCAGTGTTGGCCATATAGCTATTAAGGGACACTTCAAATGTAAAGTCTGCAAACTTCATGCAAAATGCTGACGTCCGTTAGCACTGATATTAACTGTCTCAGCAGATTGGGTCATTTTGAGTGGTCTTGTTAGATGGTAAAGCTTGACAATCGGCGTACAGACAGCTGCAGTAGGTTGTGCAGATTTTTAAGTCAGATTGAGGCTGCAGCATCATTAGTAATGATTGTTGATTGTGATACGTCGTGGGATATTACTTTCAATGGTCTGTGCATTCTCTTATGATTTTGCTTCATATTAAAGTGGGAAATGAGAACCATCATATTATGGTATTTCCTACATGTACACATCATTGCCAGGTTGTTCACTCTATAGTGTTTGAAAGATAGGTCCATTTCTTGTCAAGGGGGCAAATGTGTTAAGGGGATCATTTACTGTTGAATTCTGTTCATTCATCAATTTCTGAGCCCCCCCAAAATAGATTTTCACAATGCCTTAAAGAAGCAGTGTATTAAATGTTCTGACTTAAAATGTATTACAAGCCATAGTAATTAATTGGTTGAAGACTAGACTGGGAACTCTTCAACATTGTCATGCATTTGTTTGTAGGAGGCTTGGAAACACTTATTTCATTCTGGTTTTTCAGACAAATCTGAGGCATCTTAGATTGATGTGAAACAAATGTCATGGGGCACATCATCTATATGTGTATTTGTGAATACCACCATTTGATTTTCATAGGGAAAGGTGATGAATTGATAATTTTTCTATCTGCTATTTGGTTGCACACCCAGAGTACTAATTTGACAGTAGAACTTGTACGGAGGATTATCATCAGCTCACTATGGTCTGAGTAGAACCTTAGAGGCTCTATTTGACGAAAGGCCCATAGGAATGGTTGCCATGACGACATGTTCATGATGTAAAAGACAGAAGCACGGGCTAGAATGCTATTGATTTCTCTGGGTTATTGGAGCCACGCAGACACAGCCAGCTACAGGGAATATTGCCTGATATTTGCACACAGCCAGGCCTTGCAGTCAATAGGCAAGATAAAACAGTGTTGCATATCACTATCAGGACTTTCTTGGCTTCAGATACATTTCCTTTCCTTGTAGTTTGTGAGTGACTGCTCTAGAGGCAGGGTAGGAATAGTCTTGCAGGCTGTTACTACTGCTGCTGCTACCCCCTGGCAGTGAGCGGGGATAGGGGGGCAGCTGCATGCCTCTGTTTCTGGGGAATTGTAGTGTCTTAATTGATGAGTATACAACATTGAACAGTTCCTCATTGCCTTGAATTTACATCTTGTTAAGACATTAAATAATGGAGTTTGCCCAAAATATTTTGTTGGTAGGGTATCAAATTATTAGGGATAAATAAAATTGTTTCAGGGCTTTGTCAATTTGTTGGATCTTGTCTGATTTAGGTTCAGGGAAAAACAGTAGTTTAGTAAAGAAATAATGTAAAGAAATAATGCCGCAACAAGGAACTTCATAATCACTCCAGTCCACTCAGCACATACTACTCAAATGATATTAATATGGACATATGTTACCTCAGACATAAATGTCGCTAACTAGCAAGGTGCATTGCAATGCACCCCATTGCCATTGGCAACTCATTCGGTACTTCGTGGTTGTACTTCTTTATCTCGAGTGAGTTTAGTTTTACTCTGCACTCAGCAATATTCCAGCTATGTGGCGGCGGTCTGTAAATAATCGAGTCTGGACCAGATAATCCCGTGATCAACAACATGAGCATCGATGAGCATACAAAATGATTTTCCTGTCATTCCAATAAGTAAATTTTGACAAAACGTTCAAATTTAGTCTCGGTTTTACTAAGACAAACCTGCAGGAAAAAATGCAAGATTTGAATAGTTTTATTCACACATGTTCGCCAAAGTGTACGATCCGATACTCATCTTTTGAACAGTGCAAAACTAACATTGAGGTGTGTGGGAAGATATATTTGTTGTTCACTGGTCCCTTGGGGTCCATAGGTTGATGTACCCTCAAATGTCATAAACAAACATCGAGGGTACATCAATCCATGTTCCCCTCATGACCAGTGAACAACTTTAGTCTATTTCCAGAGTACCTATCTAAATATTGTACGAGATTGTCAAATGTAAATATTTGGAGTGTTATGGTAAAAGAAACCTGTTTTCTGCCTTGTTATGCTGTCACTACAGATCTTGGGTGGTAATGAACCATGCATTATTTCACTGAATTGTCATGATTGCCATGTACTATCCTGTAGTCCAACTTCTCATCAGCTGGCTTCACTTTGAACTGCACCCCAGATATAGATCTTTTTGTTTTACTATAGACATGGCATTCTTTCTGTTTTATGCATGCTTCTATGATATATTGAGGTTCAAGAACATTAAGAAATCTCCCAATGTTGTTTGTTTGTTTTCTTTTTTGACGGATATATTTTTAGATTGGCAAGACATAAACTTAATGAAAAGAATGTGCTCATGCATATGAGAATAATTATCATAATGTCGGAGAATGAATATACCAGCTGTTCAGATGACCGTAATATCTTGTCTGCTTCAAGACTGGAGATCACTTTGTAGTCAGTATTCCAGCGTGTATGGATGTGAGAACCTATTCATGTTATAGTGCTCAGTTACCTCCCACCTGTGTTCCATTGCATCTTATAATTGAGAATAATAATTCATAATTCACAATTCTCTTCCTTTTTTCAGAAATTTAGTTTCAGCTTCGCAAGATGGTAAATTAATAGTATGGGATACTTGCACCACCAACAAGGTAGGTAACAGAGGAGTAGTATAAATGTTTGATTGTTGTGTTTTCTTTTGTTTGTTTCAGGAATCTTGTATCTGCATCACAAGATGGTAAATTAATAGTATGGGATGGTTTTACTTGCAACAAGGTGAGACATGTTTCTGACAAATTTGCACAGAGATGCCAAGATGTAGCTTCAAATTAACCAGACCAAGTCCTAGAAAATATGGTGCAACAGTCTGTACTAAATGGGATTCTTCCTATACATAGCACATTGTCATCAGTTGTGAGTGACAAGTATAGGAGTAGATTTCTTAAGTAGTTTTCAGTTTGAGCTTTGCATAGCCACTGGCTAGTGACCAGTTATTGCCAGCAGTAGTCTGTATCACTTGTGAAGATGGTTTGATTTTAACTCTTGGAGCCTATCGCTTAGTGATGTAATACAACGAATGTACAAATCAAACTGTCTTCTCAAGCATTTCAGCCAGGTGTTGGCAGTAACTGGTCATTGTCAAGTACAAACTTTTAATTACTAACAAATTTCATAGCAGTAACGATATGATACTTTCGTTTGCATTCAGTGTTCTTATTGTGTAAATATTATGTCATACTCACTGCCTAAGGAGTGGAGTATTGCTCAAAATAAATTATGGTGTTCACCAATGGATAAGATTTAACATTGTAAATGTATTTTTTTGGGCTACTGTGACATGACATGGTGCATTGTTATAATAGAAAAGTATAACATATTTACGTTGAGACAGGTTACCATGGTTATGCCTTATGTAAGGGATTAGGGGGTCTTAATGTTCAGTTGTATGAATTCTTCAGGCCTTGGCCACAGTAACTAAAAACAATGAGGAATCCAATACTGTGAAAAGCCAGACTGCTTCCTCAGCTTAATGCTTGCTACATGCTCTACTGCTGGGTGATTCTGCCTAATGCTTGGTGTGCAAGTTGGCAAGGTGACAACAGTGAGCTAAGCATGCATCTATTCACAGCCTAGCTAGCTGCAGTATGTGAACATGGTGCTGCTCTGTGTGTGTGTTGGTGTCGGTGGTGTTCATGATGCATGAAACAGGTCACCAGGCATGGTCTGGTTGTCAGGTAGCTTACCTGCAAGTGGTACTCGTCATCACTCAGCCATCTGACACAGAGGGCTGATGCAGGATCAGACTTGGTCTAATGGAAGTAACATGATTTTACTGTGCCTTATGAAGTGTATGGTAGTCAGCTCATTAGCATTATCTTGGCATCTCTGTTCTCTCAACCCAAAACTGGCTGGCCTCCCAAACTCTCACCTCATGCTCTGGTTCATTACTATAAACTGGAAACAGTGCTTCAGTGAGTGGCATACATCTCACTCATTTTGAACTGACACATTACTAATAAATTAATTTATTTTGTGATGACAATAAGGACTGAAATAATCTGCACTTTTTATCTGTTTTTCTTTCAATGATCACAGTGTTCACTTTTTAAGTTAAAGCACATTATGATTATTAAATTTTCTTGTGTTTTTTTGTTTTGGGTTGCCTACTACCCAATTACATTATGTACTTTTTGAAAGTACATACTTCTCTGATTTGTTTGTCTTTGTATCTGCATCTTAGCTTTATGTAATCATCTTGCAAGGTAGGTGTCAGTCTTCAAACAGTTATTTCATATTCCTGTAAGAGTGTCAAATAGATTGTGCTTTCTTTGTGGGGATGGAAGAAACTTTACAAGAAATCATTCTTGTAATTAGAGTTTGTGTGTTGTAGTTTGGTAACATGAAACAAGTTAGTATGAACTCTTTGAAGACTGACACTCTGCCAACTGGTACAAGGTGCCAACTTTGTCTCATTTGTCTTACATCTGCCCTTCCTCTTGGCTTTAGTTTTGTACTGTTGTAGAATTTCTTTTGTAAATGTTTTAACTGTATGTTTGAAAATGTCTTGCTTAACATTTAAATACATGCCCCTTATATTGTTTTCATCAGTGTAACAGGTTTTGAAATATGTCGGTAGACTGACTGTCTGACTGACTGATGTATGGTGAGTGGGGCAGTCTGATGCCCTGTATGCGTGGGTTAATTGATGGGCTAGTCTGGTGATAGGGTTTACTTTGTCTGTGGAGATCAGCAGCATAGCAGTTATCAGTTGGTAATAGGGAGGGGTTAGATTGGAGTTGTCCTGATGATATGGTGAGTATGCATTGCTGTTATTAGTACTGTAGACTGTGTGCTGTATTCATGGACATTTAATCTGTGTGCTTATCTCTTGGGTGATTTGACCTGTTTATTCATGGATGACCTCTTTGCTGCCCTGATGGATGCTCTGGCTTGTGTGCTGTGCTCTGGATGCTCTTGCTTGTGTGCTGTGCTCCAGGATGCTCTGGCTTTTTCGTGTGCTGTGCTCCAGGATGCTCTGGCTGGTTCGTGTGCTGTGCTCCAGGATGCTCTGGCTGGTTCGTGTGCTGTGCTCCAGGATGCTCTGGCTGGTTCGTGTGCTGTGCTCCAGGATGCCCTGGCTTGTGTGCTGTGCTCCTGGATGCTCTGGCTGGTTCGTGTGCTGTGCTCCAGGATGCTCTGGCTGGTTCGTGTGCTGTGCTCCAGGATGCTCTGGCTCGTGTGGTGTGCTCCAGGATGCGCTGGCTTGTGTGCTGTGCTCCTGGATGCTCTGGCCCATGTGCTGTGCTCCTTGATGCTCTGGCCCATGTGCTGTGCTCTTGGATGCGCTTGTGTTTGTTACTGTTCAGTTGCTTCGTGGAATGATGGTGCAGTGTATGTGAGAGTGGTGGACAGAACTTCTTTTGGTGTGTGGGTTGAGCTTGAGTCTCTTGTTTCAGGTTCATGCTATTCCACTACGCTCCAGCTGGGTAATGACCTGTGCCTATGCTCCTTCGGGCAGCTACGTCGCATGTGGTGGGCTGGACAACATTTGTTCCATTTACAGTCTAAAAACTCGAGAAGGCAATGTCCGTGTTAGTAGAGAGTTGCCTGGCCACACTGGCTACCTCTCTTGTTGCCGATTTCTCGATGATAACCAAATAGTCACAAGCTCAGGAGACATGACTTGGTGAGTAACCAGAACATCATTACAATTACAATGAAATATGGTTGTAATCATACTTCACCTAGTTTAATTGGTTGGCAATTATAAAGTTGCAAAATATTGTAACTTGCATGTATGGTATTTTTATTGGTGTTGCTGATATAAGATGTGTGTTTTCTGTTTGTACTTTACTAATATTTTAACAATGTTCTGTTTTAACTCCACAGTGCATTATGGGATATAGAAACTGGCCAGAACACCACTTCATTCACAGGGCACACTGGTGATGTCATGAGTCTATCACTGGCTCCCGATATGAAGACATTTGTGTCTGGTGCTTGTGATGCATCGGCTAAGGTGAGATACAGACACACAAAGTAGTCATACATCCCACCAAAGACTTTTCCATTTATTCACTTGATAAGTTTATTCACTGCTTTTTCATGATATATGAACATTTGATCTTTTGTTGATCTTTTAACATTGACCATGCTCCTAAATTTTCATTTCCTCTAAAACATTCAGAAGCTAACCTGAGTCATGATGTCTGGTGTCTACCTTTGATTAAAAGGTTCAGATATAACTTAGTGCAGTGCCAGTTTCTGTACAAACAAGTTCTCATGATAACTAACATTTGTTCTGTTGGAAGTTCTCTGCCACCATTTGTGCAGACATTTAAATACAAGCGCAGTTAATAACTGTTGTGAAATGTGTATTTTTCTAAGCTTTCTGGACGCGTGAAAGCCCTGGGGTAGAAGAGGCCTTCAGCAACCCATGCTTGCCATAATACTCGACTATGCTGGTCGTAAGAGGCGACTAACGTGATTGTGTGGTCAGTCTCGCTGGATTGGTTGACACATGCCATCAGTTCCCAATTGCGCAGATCGATGGTCATGTTGTTGATCACTGGATTGTCTGGTCCAGACTCGATTATTTACAGACTGTCGTCATATAGCTGGAATATTAATGAGTTTGGCATAATACTAAACTCCCTCACTCACTCTAAGCTTTCTATGTTGTTATCTTTCATTATATTAGCGTGATAATAATTGAGCTGTACAGCTGTGAAATTGCATGTTCAGAGTATTTCTTATACCATACATGACTTTTGTTGCAGCTCTGGGATATCAGAGATGGAATGTGCAAGCAGACTTTCTCAGGCCATGAGTCAGATATTAATGCAATTACGGTAAGTATCCTGTGGCTTCACACACGCATATGTGCAAGGCATGATTATGAAAGATAATTCTATGCAGATTTAGGAATATTTATTATTATTAATATTTATGTCTGCAACTTTACCTGTTTCTTACTCGCCTAGATTTTTGTTTAACCTGCTGAATGTTTTTTCCAGTATTTCCCGAACGGTTCTGCGTTTGCTACGGGGTCTGATGACGCCACGTGCCGCCTGTTCGATATTCGGGCAGACCAGGAGATCGGCATGTACTCCCACGACAACATCATCTGTGGTATCACATCTGTGGCCTTCTCCAAGAGTGGACGCCTGCTCCTCGGCGGATATGATGACTTTAATTGCAATGTATGGGACGTGCTCAAACAAGATAGAGCAGGTATGATAAAGATTGTTCTTTTTTTTTTTAACCTGTTATAAAAGCATATTATATTATGTTAAGCTTGTAGAAGATAGTAGATTGGAAGTAATATGGCTCTAGGGTTATGATAGAGACACTAACTAATGGATGTTTTGCTTACTACAGGTGTGTTAGCTGGCCATGACAACCGTGTGAGCTGTTTGGGTGTGACAGAGGACGGGATGGCCGTCGCAACAGGATCGTGGGATAGCTTCCTCAAGATCTGGAACTGAGGCCTGCGGTGGTGCAGGATGGGCGAGTTGTGCGTGTGGTCCGTCAATGTCCATGTTGCTTTTCTTTCTGTAATGGCAGTCTGTTCTCACAACACGTGGAAGGATGCGATCTGATGTTGGTGAGAGGCTCACACTGTACAAGACTATCCAGTGCGTGGTGATAGTCACCTGAGGACAACCCCCTGGTGTATATACGGACTACCCATTTCTGTCTGTCTGTCTCTCTTGTTTCAGTAGATAGACATTGAGCTCCAGTATGTAAGGGAGACCAACACAATCACTTCTCATTGGAGTCCCATCAGCCACCTGTGAGAAGAAGCAGTCTGTGAGTGACTACACGTAGTCCTCTCAGACCTACAAGTGACACAATCATTTTGGATCATGTGGGAAACGCGATTAACCCTGCGGTGTGGATTCCTGTACTCTGACTGTAAAGGGTTAACTAACATTTTGAGGGATAGATGGGCAATTTCACTGACCTTAAAGGAACAAGTCAACCGACTGACTTGAGCAAAGATTGCAATAATTTCTTGATAAATTATTACTTGGATTATGGTGGTCTTTGAACTGATGTGAATTGCCCAGACTGGAAGGGATTTGAAAAAGTGCATTCTGAAAGCTGCTTGATTTGGCCGGAGGTAACACTTGTAGGTTTACAGTTTATGTAGTGTGGTGAAACAACAATTAATTGTGAGACAAAAGTGTAGCATTTTACCATTTTCAAGACATGACCATTAATTAATTAATTAATTGCTGTCTTAAATTTTGCATGTCTTGGCCGCGAGAAGTGTGTACAAGGCAAATCAAGCTGTATTGTATTCTCTTTTGATATTGAAACTGAATTGATTGTACTTTTATTTCTGACATGGAATTGTAGATGGAAAAGTCTGCTTCATCGCTCAAGTCTTCTATGTGTCTGTTTGTGAGAACGTCTTGGTGTCAACTTCTCATTGCATACTGTGCAGAGCTAATGTTCTGCCTTGCTGCTCTTCACTCGTGCAGTTCTCTGGACAGAGGGGTCAGTGCAGAGAGCTGCACATCCATGGCGTACCTGCTTCCTCAGTGCACCCACCTATTTGAGGTGTGTGCATGCGCGAGGCATCTATGCTGGCACTGTAGCTACCTTGCTGTCAGTCCACATGACCAGGACTATGTGTGGTGGTGTGGACCGAGAAGCATCACTGTACAGTGTGCTTGTGACTGAGCGATGCAGCTTGCCATCATATTGTCAGTCTGCTTCCCAGTCTGTCGTGAAATATCTACGTATAGTGTGGATATTTGGACACCTATATATGAATTGTAGTGCAATATTTGTATGTGTCAAGTGTGGGTATCGCTTCAAGACGTGCATCAGCACACAAGTCACTTTGGAGTCCCGACCTAACTTTATGCAATCTTCCTCATTTCCACATTTACTGCGATACGGTGTATGAGAGCTTGCCCTCTGAATCCAGTTTCATGGAAGTGTTTTCCTTTTATCAATTGGTTGATACTTCCTTGTACCCGGATTTAGATTGTGAGTTAAAGTCATTCAAAAACAAGAACGGGGGACCAAGGTCGGGGCATGGTTGGCTTCTTGTGGACTTGTTCTCCAGGAGCTATGTTGACAGTGAATCATGTCCTGTAAGTGCACTGTTGTTGTGCTGGGATACCCAATGGACACCCGTTGTTACAAAAGCCGCCTCGACTACTATATAGCATATACTATCCAAATTACCATGTGTGCAAGTGTAGATATTTGTTGCAAATGTGTCTTGTGACATGAAATATTTGAAAGAAAATAATTGTAAAAAATACACACATTTTTTTCCATGGATTATCAGTTTTGTTGATGTATTGTGAACGACAACATTTAAACAGCACCCCCTTTTTAATCTTATTGTTCTTTTGTTCAAGTCAATGTTTTGGTAACAAACATTATTTATTGAACCTTGTCTGTTGCCATGGCTAAGTTATATCTCTGGACATTTATCTTCTAGCTGCTGTCTGACAAACAATGGGATCAGCTTTTACATCAGTTGTTGTCAAGGTCATAGGTTCATGTGAAGGTCATTATGGCATTATGCATTTCCGTATTAAGCCGGCCACCTACATTGCCAAAACAGTCAGTAAAACATCAAGAGGCTATTTTGCTTAGACGGAAGTGTATGCTTTACTAGGATGCACACCAATAGTGATTGGAAGAGTGGCATGAAGCATAGGCAGGATAGAAGCTGATCCTGTGTGTTGTTCAAACAGCTATTACTGACTGTGTCATCATGGCGGTTGCAAATATGTTGCAATATATACATCAACTTTGTACCTGTGTGATCAGAAGGTCTCATATCTCAATGAAGTCAGCTTTGTTTTATCAAAAAAGTTGAAAATCCAAAAATATCCCTGGATGTGAAATCTCACAAAATGGTCTCTCTGTGGGGGAGAGGAAGTAAGCAGATTGAGATATGGAACTGAAGTCTTCAGTTCATGTAAAGAGTTTCAGTAATGAAGCCTTTGGATCTGGTAGTGTAGTCTTAATCAGGGGAAACTAACCTTATGTCGGGATTGTTCATCTCGGCTCATATCCCGAGAGCTTGTGTCTACTGTGAAATCTATTTGTATATGACATAATTATGTTTTTAGTGCGTTTACTCATTGTTTTTGCATTTATGTATCTAATGTTTTTTCTAAGGCAAGTATTACATTATGACTAATCGTTGCACAAGATTTGTTCAACATGTGCTGCGATATGATAGTAGTTTCAGAAATCACGACAAGAAAGACTCAATTTTAGTTTCACAGACTAATTGTTGTTAAGTAACTGTCATAGATTCTTCTGAAACATATTCACAATAATAAATTTGCGTCCTTATTTAAATATATTCAGAAACAAAGTTTTGGGAAAAACCACCATAGATTGTAATTTGTCTGTGATATTAAAATTTTGAAAGTGTATGTCTCAGCAGCGACCATTGTACTACTATCCAGGCAGTGTTGGCATGCGTGACTGGTCTGCATGATATGAATGTCTATAGTCACACTTTGCTTCTGTATTCATTATATGTAGTCCCTGCTAGTAGCAGCTGTCAAATGATTTCTGAAATTTAACAAATTTCATTGTCACAATGTAGAAAAAAACTGTCGGTTGTCAAGGTGTTGACAACAGACATCTTTGAGCAGCCTGTGCAGCCAGCGGACAACAACTTGCTGTTGTGCTGCACGAGCTCTAGTCTATATACACTTTGTGGACTCATTTTCGTATGTGTATATGTAACTCATTTGTCAAATAAAGCTATTTGTCTTTATGAAATGATAGGGTTTGTACTATTCTCAGTACTTGTATTCACAATGCAAACCCAGTACAAAAAAAATGTCACTAATGTTATGAAACTAGTCAAGCTGTCTGGGCAGGAAGAGAGTACAGTACCTTGAATCGGCCTTGGGTGAAACTAATGCATCTTGTAATGTGGTTGTTGGGATGATATTTCTTTCCTGACAGAAGAGCAGTGTGAAAAACATTTGGTTAAGGTTTGTTCATGTATCTTATACCAAATGAAATAATATGGTTGAACCATTGCCGTGAGGGTAGGAGGAGGGAACTGTGTTGGATAATTACGGTGTGATGCTAGTACATAATCTTATCAACAGTTAGGTGTAGAGAGCATGGGGAGGGAGTCTAACAGCACTTACCCGAAACGTGTACATTTGACAGTACATGCTCTTGCGAGTCCATAACAGATGGTTCTGATATGTAGTGGGATGTTTCATTAAATTAACCCAACCATATGAACAAAGACGAGCATTGAACTAACCTTTAAAACCTTAACCGTGGAATCTGTCGTGTATTGACCGGGACAGAGCCAGCCTCCACGTTGAATCGATGACATACATCGGAATGTAAGTTTTCAAAATATGTTATATTTGGCCACATGTATTTTTAGTAAGGAATATTGATGTTGGTAAGTGGCCTGGTTTGTATTTTGAGTAAGGTTTATGGGAAGGCTGAAGTAGTAATCTGTTGGATCCTGATGTCCTGAACATAATTTGGCCTATCTATGCGTTGCAGTAAAACAACAACAATTATATTAAGTACGCGTTACGTGGTGTAAGATGCTGTACAAGAACAGGGTCTGTACTGAAATCAAACTGAAGATCCGGGTTGCAGCCCATTTCTGATGCCCCATACCATGATATTATTTTGATTATTGCCAAATGTGCAGTGGAAGTATGCAACATCTCCAATATTAAGTTTCGCAGTTTCGTCATTCAAGTACAGGCTACATTCACATCTTTGTTTCATGATTGTACACAAGGTAATTTAGACTCAAAGTCTAATCAAGCTTCGAAAGGGAGTCTCTGCCCAGTCTTAAGTAATCTTACCCTCAGTACTTTTCTTGACAAAACCTTATGGATGTCGCGTCAGGTAATCTTCGGGAAAGACCAATCAGAACACAGCTTACCAAATCGCGAAAGGAGACATTCGCACAAACCTTTGGATTTTTCTTTATCTCGCAAAGGTTCGTACCCGAACTATTCCGAATGCTATTGAGCGCACGATCCCTTCCAGGTGGCAACGGTGAGTAAACAGTGGCTGAAAACAGTGGTGTGGCAATATTCAAGGATGTCAGCTTGCTAAAATATTAGCCAGTGGTAACAATGTCAACAGAAACCCCAAAGCGTATATATTGCAGGTCAAATATCTGTATTTTATGCGGAGCTTTGTTTGTGGAGAGATCTGTGTTAGTGACCTGAATATTTTATGAGTCCCTCCGATCCCTAAGTAGTAGCCCGTTGTCTGATAGGTTAAATCTATTGAACCGTCTCGCTATTGATTGGACGGTCACAGGTCGCTCAAAGGTTACCTGACGCGACCTTCTACTAGGGTTTGTTAGACTCAGTGGTGGAGTGTAACGAATAACACTGAGACTAGGTTGACTTAGACTGAGCCTCTGCCAGACACAAAACATAAAGCAATATGGTTATCCAATTGTAAGAAAGTATAACAACAAGTGAACAGATATAACCTATTTCCTAATGAAACTTACTCCAATGAGACCCGTGAAGATACGGGTTTAAATAAATGTTCAAAAACCGGTGCTAGAAACAGGCGACTAACGGGATCGGGTAGTCAGACGCGCTGTCAGTAGATAGATGTTGATGCCCTTGATTACTAGATTGTCTGGTCCAGATCCGATTATTTACGGACCATTGCCACATAGTTGGAACATTGGTGAGTAAAAGTAAACCCACTCATTACCCCACAGAGCAGTAAAGTGGTAAACTGATGAACAGGGATGGGCATTTTGTTTTCAGATTTGTGGACCATCGTCTTTGTCTAAAGGAGAGATGCACTTCGTAGTGTATTTTCATGGATTACAGACATTGAAGAAATCGAACTAAGAAAAGTTGTTATAAAAGGGAACCTGAAAATTATTGGTCATTTTTTTATAACGTGGAAAGCAGTTCTTTGCCTTTAGGTTACGCGCAGTTGGGTTACTAATTGCTAATTTTTGAAATTGCTCAGTCAAGTTATATGTGTTGAACTTTAAGAAAGCCAAGTCCTTTCTCAGCCAGTAGCTTGAAAAGAAATTAGAGATCGCCTCACATGTCTATAGGAGAGGTTCATTTCAACACTGTACATGTATATAAATACTTTTAATCCATGGAGAATTTTCACAAATTACATTTCTGTAACTTTAACTTTACAGTCATTTAATAGTTGTTTTCCAGATTTTGGCAATTGCTTCTTTTTATTGGAAAGGTTCAGCGCGGGTTTTGTAAAGAGTTTGTCAAGAACAATCATTATTAATTGTTGATGCGCAGAATTGCGAGAAACTGTTGGGGTGATCCCTGTCGTCTGTTTTGGCTTGTTTTATGTCATGTTTACCCGTCATGAAAATGAGAATAGTGCTCATATCCGAAACGGAACTCCAAAGCTGTTAAATATTTCCGGAAGGAACTCTGCGATGTTTACTCGTCTACTGGTGAACTGGTGCTTTCAGATAAGTGGAGTGTTTTAAGTTGTTTATATGACCATGCGTTTTCGTGTCAGTGCGTTACAACGTTTTATGCAAACGATGTCCGTGGTCGTTTCCGGAGCAGCTCGCTAACCATTTAACGTTTTTGATACAACTCTCTGTGCAGATTATGTTAGCGGTTAACATTTGCGTTGAGATGATTTTGGATAATGAAAATGCTGAACAGTATTAATTATTATGATATGAATATTTATTCTTAGTGGAACTGGGGGCAGTGAGGTAGGCTAGTAGTCACGTAGGGTAAAACTAAACTCGCTCGCTCTTCGTGGAACTAAATGTACACAATAGCAATGAACCAAATGTGAGGTATATATTTCCAAACTCCATCTACAAATTCCACCAAATATATGCTTACATAGGAATATTCTCTTCCTCGCCGTTTTCACATCATTATTATACCCGTCTTATACTCGAACTACGTTACGATCGCGTCAGTACACCAGTATTACATTCTCACACCATTGTAACACTCGTGTTATACTCATTCCACCCGTGTTATACTGACAACACCATGGTTCCGTCAGTATCCCTCGCCAGTACACCAGTATGACATTCTCACAACACCAAACTTCCGTCAGTATTCCCCGCCAGTACACCAGTATTACACTCTCACACCACCATTATTCCGTCAGTATCCCTCGCCAGTACACCAGTATGACATTCTCACAACACCATACTTCCTTCAGTATGCCCCAGCAGTACACCAGTATTACACTCTCACAACACCATTATTCCGTCAGTATCTACCGCCAGTACACCAGTATGACGCCCTCACAACACCATTATTCCGCCAGTATCTACCGCCAGTACACCAGTATTACATTCTCACAACACCATACTTCCGTCAGTATGCCCCGCCAGTACACCAGTGTGACACTCTCACAACACCACTATTCCGTCAGTATCCCTCGCCAGTACAGCAGTATTACGCTCTCACAACACCATACTTCCGTCAGTATCTCTCGCCAGTACACCAGTATGACGCTCTCACAACACCATTATTCCGTCAGTATCCCTTGCCAGTACACCAGTATGACGCTCTCATAACAACATTATTCCGTCAGTATCTACCGCCAGTACACCAGTATGACATTCTCACAACACCAAACTTCCGTCAGTATTCCCCGCCAGTACACCAGTATTACACTCTCACACCACCATTATTCCGTCAGTATCCCTCGCCAGTACACCAGTATGACATTCTCACAACACCATACTTCCTTCAGTATGCCCCAGCAGTACACCAGTATTACACTCTCACAACACCATTATTCCGTCAGTATCTACCGCCAGTACACCAGTATGACGCCCTCACAACACCATTATTCCACCAGTATCTACCGCCAGTACACCAGTATTACATTCTCACAACACCATACTTCCGTCAGTATGCCCCGCCAGTACACCAGTGTGACACTCTCACAACACCACTATTCCGTCAGTATTCCCCGCCAGTACAGCAGTATTACGCTCTCACAACACCATACTTCCGTCAGTATCTCTCGCCAGTACACCAGTATGACGCTCTCACAACACCATTATTCCGTCAGTATCCCTTGCCAGTACACCAGTATGACGCTCTCATAACAACATTATTCCGTCAGTATCTACCGCCAGTACACCAGTATGACATTCTCACAACACCATACTTCCGTCAGTATGCCCCAGCAGTACACCAGTATTACATTCTCACAACACCATTATTCCGTCAGTATCCCTCGCCAGTACACCAGTATTACGCTCTCACAACACCATTATTCCGTCAGTATCCCTCGCCAGTACACCAGTATGACGCTCTCACAACAACATTATTCCGTCAGTATCTACCGCCAGTACACCAGTATGACATTCTCACAACACCATACTTCCGTCAGTATGCCCCAGCAGTACACCAGTATTACACTCTCACACCACCATTATTCCGTCAGTATCCCTCGCCAGTTCACCAGTATTACACTCTCACAACACCATTATTCCGTCAGTATCCCTCGCCAGTACACCAGTATTACACTCTCACAACACTATTATTGGTAAGTATCCCTCACCAGATTACTGTCACATCTCCCTTAGAAGATACAGGCCGATGGAGGTAGGTGAGGTGTTACATTCTCCTCACATTCTCTACTAGGTGAACAGAACTACTGTTGTACTATCACTTGCCCATTTGAAACAATTGTCTCAGATACTTGTTCGTAGATGTTTCTTCTACCGTCAGATAAGCGTATTTTGAGAGGAGAGTGCGAACTTCTGTATACGCGGAGTATTGACAACCCCGTAATGACCTGTACACGCTATTGTAAAGGTGAATAACTAAGCGGTCACTCTCGCAATGCGACTTCTACTAAAGGGGCTTAGCCGCTTGTCCTCTCTGCTAAGTACTAGATGCGCACTGAACAAATGCCACACATGTATTACATCCTCACTACACCGGTATTACAACGGTCTCACACCCTCACTACACCAATATCACCCACGCATTACACCAATATCACACACTCACTACACCTGTATTACACCCACAAGAGACCAGTAGTACACCCTCACTTATACACAAAAGCGTATCCTCACTACACAAATATCACCCACACATTACACCAGTATCACACCCTCACTATACCAATATTACACACTCATTACACCTGTATTGCACACACCATAGACCAGTATTATAGCTTCACTTATACACAATATCATAGCCTCACTGACACGGGAATGCAACAGAGACAACAGTATCACACCCTCACTATACCAGTGTCACAACCTCACCACATCAATATTACACCATTACTACAACAGCATCACACCCTCACTATGCCAGTATCACACCCTCATCACATCAATATTACACCCTCACTACAACAGTATCACACCCTCACCATGCCAGTATTATACCCTCACCCCACTATTATTACACCCATCACTACACCTGTATCACACCCTAACTTATACACAATATCACATTCTCACTACACCAGTATTACACCAGTATTACACCCTCGCTACAACAGTATCACACCCTCACACACCAGTATTACACCCTCACTACACCAGTATTACACCCTCACTACACCAGTATCACACCCTCACACACCTGTATTACACCCTCACTTCACCAGTATCACATCCTCACACACCAGTATTACACCCTCACTACACCAGTATTACACCCTCACTACACCAGTATCACACCCTCACACACCAGTATTACACCTTCACTACACCAGTATTACATCCTCACTACACCAGTATCACATCCTCACTAAGCCTGTATTACACCCTCACACCTCACTACACCAATGTCACCCACGCATTACACTAATATCACACACTCACTACACCTGTATTACACCCGCCATAGATCAATATTACACCCTTACAACACTAGTATTACATCCGTCATACACCAGTTTTCCACCCTGAATGTGCTAGTGCTTCACTGCAACGCCGCTGCAAGTCTCGTTCCACTACCGTGTTAGCCTTCCACTATCCATAGTGCTGAATGCGTTTGACACCGCAATGACTCGCTGTAGTGTGGAAGCAGATTGTACCATTATATCACTAAACATTGTTCCTGTTGATATTTAACTCATCTGTCAAGACGTATGGTAAGTTTGAACAGGCGTTGTCATTGGCGACTTGACGTCATGTGGCACTAAATGTGTCAGTTGACTATTGACAATATACGGGCAGTTTTACCAGGGATGCAGCTTGATACGGAGAAGGGGGATGAGGACACTGCCTCCCCAGGTCAAACTGAACCAGCAAAAATCAATACGACATGAAATCTGTAAACAAGGGATGGCAAAGTGAAAGCAGACTGGTAGATACGTCTTATGCTGACCTCCCTTAAGATCACCTAAAACACCATCTAAAAAGCAAAACGTTTCCAGCAAGGAAATTGATGAAGAGGTATCTCCTGGATGCAATTGTTCAATGCATTGACATTTCTCTTGACACGATAAAAATTACCACGGTGAAAGTTCAGCCCACATTCTGGTGTGCCTACATGAAGAAGTGCTGGTTTGGAGAAAGAGAACACATTCTTTCTAATAACAGATTTGTGCGAAACAACTTCAATCGCTGTAACAAGGAACAGATTTTATGGGAATGAATCAGGGATATGTGACACGCACACGCACGCACGCACACACACACACACACACACACACACACACACACACACACACACACACACACACACACACACACACATATATATATATACACACTATTATAACGTCGGTATTCCCCGCCAGTACACCAGTATTACATTCTCACAACACCATACTTCCGTCAGTATGCCCCCGCCAGTACCTTTACTTAGTGTGAACGTCACCTATATGTACCATTCTTTAGCTCGAACGTCACCTATTGGTACATTTCCTAAGCCTGAACGTCACGGTATGGTACCTTAGCCTGAGGGTCACCTGTTAGTACCAGTCCTTAGTATGTCACTTTATGGTACCATCCCTTAGTCCGAACGTCACCGAATGCCTGAACGTCACCTTATGGTACCGTTCTTTGTTTACGCGTCGCTTCTTGGCATCGTTCGGAGGTATGTAACTTACGTCAACTTCTCTTGAATGGTTCTGGGTCTGTCTCCAGGGAGAAACCACAACGATTAATAGTGTGAGAAGCTAGGGCTTGGATGTTTGTCAGAATATTTTTCTGTACAAACGCGCACGTTAGTTTGGCGGCGCCAAACACATTTTGGAACCAAAGGATGTCACACAGGCCTTTTCCGGGATGGCTATCTCTAAGTATCCATTCAAAATCTAACAGAGACAGGGATACAACGGAGACAGGGATACAGAGACAGGAATACTACAGAGATAGGAAAAAAAACAGTGATAGGGATACAACACAAACTGGATTACAAAGGAGACAGGGATACAGCTGAGACAGAAATATAACAGAGACAGGTATACAACAGAGACAGGGATACAAGAGAGACAGGAATACAACTGAGACACGGACACAAGAGAGACAGGAACACAACTGAGATAAGGATACACCATAGACGAAGATACAACAGGGATAGAGAGCTAGGAATACAACACGAACTGGAATACAAAGGAGATAGGGATACAACTGAGACAGAAATATAACAGAGACAGGAATACAACAGAGACAGGGATACAGAGACAGGAATACAACGGAGACAGGGACACGAGAGAGACAGGAACACAACTGAGGTAGGGATACACCATAGACGAAGATACAGCAGGGATAGAGAACTAGGGATACAACACGAACTGGAATACAAAGGAGACAGGGATACACTTGAGATAGGAAAAAAACAGAGATAGGGATACAACACAAACTGGAATACTAAGGAGACAAGGATCCAACTGAGACAGAAATATAACAGAGACGGGAATACAACAGAGACAGGGATACAGAGACAGGGATGCAACAGAGACAGGAATACAACGGAGACACGGACACAGGAGAGACAGGAATACAACTGAGGGATGCAGAGACAGGGATACAACAGAGACGGGAATACAACGGAGACAGGGACACAAGAGAGGCAGGGATACAAGGGAGACGGGAATACAACAGACAGGAATACAACAGAGATAGGGATACACCAGAGACGAGGATATAAAAGGGATAGGGAGATAGGGATGCAACACAGGCAAGAATACACGGTAGACAAGGATACAACTGAGACAAGAATACAAGAGAGACAGGAATACAACACACACAGGGAAACAAGAGAGACACGGATACAGCAGAGACGGAGACACAACAGAGACGGGGATAACAGGGGTGGGCATACAACAGGGACAGGGATACAGCAAAGGCAGGGATACGCATCGTTCTTTGTGTCCGTCAGTCAAGACATTTTCAGCCTTGGAATGGCAGTAAATCGTAAGCATGTTAGCTGCAAACAGCGCTCACGCCTACTCTGTATAAGGTAATACTTATGCATAGTTAACTAGCCCATAAATTGTCTCTTCCTATTTGATTGACGGTTTGTCCAGTATGTATGCATAGCCGGCACAGACGTACGTGTATACATAAAGTATGACGGTAGAGTTGTCAGATCCGATCAATGGGGGAGACTGTGACCTGCAGTACCCTCATATCGATGTGCTCATCACTCGGTTCTAGAAGCCAGGTTAACTCGCCGTCATTATACAACAACCCACATAAATATTTGTATCGATGTATAATTTTATATTCTGTGTACTTGCTGTGTACGGGACTCCAAGGAAAACAGTTTAGGCTGTTGCCTTCTGGTAGTTCTCTCTAAGACAGGCAGGCAAACTCACTCTGCTGATATTTTTAGTATATGAGTATTAAAATGCAGAGTTGGAAAGAACAGTTAAGCTGATGAAGTCCGTTCCAAGTAGTAATTCAACAACGAAGTTGCAATCGACATTGTCTTTGTTGGTATTGTGTTGCTGGATGCATTGAACGCATGTACTTATTGGACACTCCTGATCTGAGGTATACACACCCAGGCTCAACTCGTAGACGATCCTATCGCAACATACAAGCGGATTATGGATCCATCCAGCCTTCGTTAGCTTTAAAGTCTCTTTGCCTAAGTTGTCCATTGATTGTCCCCATCTACTCTCCACCAGTGTTTGGGTCTATTCCCTGGACACGTAAAATGCTATAAGTGCATTCTACGTTCACAGTTCACAGTTCGGGCACAGAAACTGGTAGGACATACTATTAGAGGGCACTGGAAAGAAGAACCAAAGGTCTAGCGGAACATGGGGCACGCCAAGGAGAATCAAGAGCTTGCGGAGAACAGCGGGACTTTAGAGGATGGAAATGGACTGACGTAGAACAAGGGGACGTGGGGGCACTAAAGGCGCACAATGGACTGACGTAGAACAAGGGGACGTCGGGGCACTAAAGGCGCACAATGGACTGACGTAGAACAAGGGGGCGTGGGGGCACTAAAGGCGCACAATGGACTGACGTAGAACAAGGGGACGTCGGGGCACTAAAGGCGCACAATGGACTGACGTAGAACAAGGGGACGTCGGGGCACTAAAGGCGCACAATGGACTGACGTAGAACAAGGGGGCGTGGGGGCACTAAAGGCGCACAGTGGACTGACGTAGAACAAGGGGGCGTGGGGGCACTAAAGGCGCACAATGGACTGACGTAGAACAAGGGGACGTCGGGGCACTAAAGGCGCACAATGGACTGACGTAGAACAAGGGGACGTCGGGGCACTAAAGGCGCACAATGGACTGACGTAGAACAAGGGGACGTGGGGGCACTAAAGGCGCACAATGGACTGACGTAGAACAAGGGGGCGTGGGGGCACTAAAGGCGCACAATGGACTGACGTAGAACAAGGGGACGTCGGGGCACTAAAGGCGCACAATGGACTGACGTAGAACAAGGGGACGTCGGGGCACTAAAGGCGCACAATGGACTGACGTAGAACAAGGGGACGTCGGGGCACTAAAGGCGCACAATGGACTGACGTAGAACAAGGGGACGTCGGGGCACTAAAGGCGCACAATGGACTGACGTAGAACAAGGGGGCGTGGGGGCACTAAAGGCGCACAATGGACTGACGTAGAACAAGGGGGCGTGGGGGCACTAAAGGCGCACAATGGACTGACGTAGAACAAGGGGACGTGGGGGCACTAAAGGCGCACAATGGACTGACGTAGAACAAGGGGACGTCGGGGCACTAAAGGCGCACAATGGACTGACGTAGAACAAGGGGACGTCGGGGCACTAAAGGCGCACAATGGACTGACGTAGAACAAGGGGACGTCGGGGCACTAAAGGCGCACAATGGACTGACGTAGAACAAGGGGACGTCGGGGCACTAAAGGCGCACAATGGACTGACGTAGAACAAGGGGACGTCGGGGCACTAAAGGCGCACAATGGACTGACGTAGAACAAGGGGACGTCGGGGCACTAAAGGCGCACAATGGACTGACGTAGAACAAGGGGACGTCGGGGCACTAAAGGCGCACAATGGACTGACGTAGAACAAGGGGACGTCGGGGCACTAAAGGCACACAATGGACTGACGTAGAACAAGGGGGCGTGGGGGCACTAAAGGCGCACAATGGACTGACGTAGAACAAGGGGACGTCGGGGCACTAAAGGCGCACAATGGACTGACGTAGAACAAGGGGACGTCGGGGCACTAAAGGCGCACAATGGACTGACGTAGAACAAGGGGACGTCGGGGCACTAAAGGCGCACAATGGACTGACGTAGAACAAGGGGACGTCGGGGCGCTGCTTGCACAAACCTGATTAACCTGATTATTTTTACGTCGGCAATAGTCCAGATTTATCGCTGCGCCCTTCTAGTAATCGAGTTTGGACCAGACAATCCTTTGATCAGCAGCATGAGCATCGGTCGACACAGTTTGGATACGATGACATGTGGCAAGCAAGCCACCGAGTCTGACAACCCTGCCCCGTTAGTCGCATCTTACGACAAACGTGGGTTGCTGAAGACCAATTATAAATCGGATCTTCACGGGTCACGCCACAAAACGTTTGAGCAGATCGGAAGAACACGAAAGGCGTTATAAAAGAGCGTCACTAGGGTGACAATAATGGAGCAGATCTCGGAGACACGTAGGGCGTTGTGAAAGGGCGTCACAAGGGTGAAAAAGGCGGTACGGATTTTGGTGTGTGTGTGTGTGTGTGTGTGTGTGTGTGTGTGTGTGTGTGTGTGTGTGTGTGTGTGTGTGTGTGTGTGTGTGTGTGTGTGTGTGTGTGTGTGTGTGTGTGTGTGTGTGACGTTATGTAGCTATAGAGATATGTAGATTTGTGTTGACTAAAATATACAGAATGTCCAAGGCAATGACCACGTTCCTTACATTAGTCTGTTCGTTAAAAGCGCCAAGTTATACAGGTGTAAAGATATGTTTGTCGGTATATTTACTTAGGTGCACAGACGCCCAGGTTGGTATTGATAATGCTGCCGAATGAGTAAAGAAATGAATGGGTGAGTTGCGTTAAACGCGGTTTGGAATAGTGGTCCAACTATGCCAGAGCATCTTGGCTCCTGCAGGCCTCCGTCTTTATCACATTGGTGAAACATTCAAGCACGGGGAAGCTACTGCTGATCACAGGATACTGCTCTGTCCAAGGGACGCGACTCTGCATAGTGAAATTTCCTATATAACTACGTTATGTTGGAATCCCGCTGAGGTGACTCCGACAACACCGACGATGATGATGTATTCACGTTGTCACCACGAAACATAGACCCCTCAATTCCACCATAATCTATATCTCACATAAATCGCGTGTGATGAGGCCTGTCAATTTCCGTACGACACGGTGATATTGACAAGGCGAACTACACTCTGACGAGACACAATCGAACATGGACGCTTCTGGACCAACGATCCGGATTTGGACTGTGTGCTGTTTTATCTCTCTAAATGCTGATTGGAGGAAGCGAGATTAGGACAGCAAATAAAAAAACGAAGCTTACAATTTGGGCAGAGTAGGAATCGGGTTCATCAGAGAAATGGAAAAACCTCGCGCCCGAGCTTGTCTTGGTCGCTGTATGAAGTCATTGTGGCTTTTTGTGGTTGCTATAGAAACTCTGACGTCATCAAATCCTTAACCGCCCTAATCTAATAAATCCATAAGATTGCCTAGCGGAAGGTATTCCATACCGGTAGAACACACCCTTTTGTAGATTGCATATTACGGATAAATACGTCCATATGAACATGTGTTATTATATTAATAAACAGATTGTGAAAGGAATTATTCAGCATTAGGAACAGCCGTGCAGACATCATAATTACGCGTGGTTTTTAAAACACCATGGATACACGTGTCCGGACGGGGTAAACAGCAGTGAATCAAGGAACTTGGTAATTGCTTGTAAAGTTTATTTTTGATTGTTGTTTGTCGTGACACTGAAGTATTACGCCACGTTTTCCTATTCCTACAAGGTACTATCTCTTTGAACATGGTCGTAATCAATATTGGTAGAGCCTGAGGAATTGAGGGGGGATTACAGGGCAAGCCATTAACAGACGCGGGGTATTACTAGCATGACAGCTTCATAAAGAGCCTTGTAGCGAAGTCGCCAGTAGCCCCGGGAGGGGATGATAGCAACATTAACAGACGGACATACCTGTATTAAAGGACGTCAACACAAGGTTCGTATGGGTTATATGATTTGAATACTGTTCTATGATTTCAGCGACCCGAGTCTGTATCAGTGCATGTGATGGGGAACATGACTACAAATAACGAAGACACAGACGACGACTGGGGAACGTTAAAATAAATATCCACGTGGCCTGTTAGTTTGTTGTTTTACACCACTCATGCCAGTATTCAAGACAACGGTGTGTAAATTATCGAGTCTGGGCCAGACAATCCAGTGATCGACATTGTGAGCACCGACCCACGCTATCAGGTCACTGAGTCTGGATCCGTCAGAGAGCCATCTACGTTGATTGCTTGATTGTTGTTCAACGCCGTACTCAAAATATTCCAGCTCTGTGGCGGTGCACTTTAAATAATCGAATTTGGGCCAGACAATCCAGTGAACATCAATCAACCCAATTGTGATACAGTGACTGGAAAACTGGGAACTGCGCCTCTTATGACCATTCTGAAAGGTGGGACCAGCAGCAGTGGAGCGGAGTCGAAAGATAATGTGTTGTGATTTTCAGGTGTCAGCTCTTACATGTACGGGATGCTGGACGTCCTCTTATCAAGTCCCAACAAGTCATAAATAACAGGGTCAATTTTTTATCGGTACTGTCGAAGCAACTTATGAGATATTTGTCAAAGGTGATAAATAATCTCACCGTGAAAACGAATATAATGGTGGCCCAGTCACCAAAGTAGAATTGAACTGGGATTCGGAACAATAACCAGCAGTAATTGGAAAATGTATAAAGATGATAGGAAAGACTGTAGTAACCCAAGCTTGCAGTCAGAAATGAATGTGTCGTTGCTCTTGAATTAATGGATCGTCTAAACTCGACTCGATTATTTACAGACTGCGGTATTACAGCTCGGATATTGCAGAGTGTAATGTAAAACAACAGAAACCAATTGTAATGTAAAACAACAGAAACCAACGCGAGCATCAGCCAAAGGTGATAAATGATCTCACCATGAAAACGAATATAATGGTGGCCCAGTCACCAAAGTAGAATTGAATTGGGATTCGGAACAATAACCAGCATCTATTGCCATATGTGACTGTTGTCTTTGTAACACATCTATTGCCATCTGTGACTGTTGAGTCTGTGTCACACATCTATCTCCATCTGTGATTGTTGACTCTGTGTCACACATCTATCTCCATCTGTGATTGTTGAGTCTGTGTCACACATCTATCTCCATTGGTGACTATTGAGTCTGTGTCACACATTCATCTGAATCTTTGACTGGAGTCTGTGTCACACATCTATCTTCATCTGTGACTAATGAGTGTGTATCAGACATCTTCCATTTGTGACTGTTAAGTCTGTGTCACACATCTATCTATATCTGAGACTATCTCCATCTGAGACTACATGTGCAGAGACCATGTGACACACTCATCAGGACACAAATACTTTCCAACAGAGTTACACAAAAAGAATTTGAATGTTATAGAATTTTAACTTTATTGATATATTCATGTAAAACAATACGAGACACAATCACCTCTGGCAGTGAATATGGAATGCTAAAAAAAGAGCAAACTCATGCTAACATCCAACAGCAGATAGGTGGTCAACACACACACACAGAGCTTGTGAACACACACCTTCCAGACAAAAGCAGAGAGTGGAATTATTCACATCAACAGCTGATCAACAGTCAAACAGAACCGGTAGTCTTGCAGACACCCAGTCTACACACACTCTTGACATAAACCCTGTCTTCACCCACCCACAACAGATAGCTGCAGTAACCTTGTGCTGTTCCCTTGACTCTGTCACTTCTTCCAGCCTTTTGGCTGTTCAATAATACACCCCATCCTATCATACTACACTAACAACAGAACTATATCAATTGAGGGACACGAATACTGCATCACAAATTAGGTCATAAAAACTGACTCCAGAAATGTCTGCATCAAAACATAAAGTTCAAATAGACCCGACTTTTGTTCTCAATGACTGTTACTGGTCTGAATTCCAACTGTTGATCAATTTATTATATACAAATTAATATATCAAGGCAAGTCCTTTACATAATAAATTATGTTAAATTTGTCATTAGACCATGATGTAGGCACTTTGCACATAGAGTACAATACAAACTAGAAGTGACCTAAGGAAACATCAATAGTAGAGCCAGTGTATAGGGAGGGCACAGGATGATCCATATCCAGCTAATGAGACTTACAATGTAGGACTTGTCAAATGAACACAGTCATAACTCTCTTGATCTTAGTATAATATTATGTACTATGTGCAAATATGTTAATACTATTAATACCTGGGGCAATATGTTGTAAAACTGACAAAACATTTTTCATCACTTACAATACTCAATTTTATATAGCTGTATTAGAATCTGCCTGTAACATAGCCATATATTACTGTCAAGCTATGGTAGAATCTGTAACATAGCCTGATGCTAGAGTCAGGCTATGGTAGAATCTGTCTGTAACATAGTCATATATTACTGTCAAGCTATGGTAGAGTCTGTAACATAGCCTGATGCTACAGTCAGGCTATGGTAGAATCTGTCTGTAACATAGTCATATATTACTGTCAGGCTATGGTAGAATCTGTCTGTAACACAGCCTGATGCTATTGTCAGGCTATGGTAGAATCTGTCTCTAACATAGCCTGATGTTAATGTCAAGATATGGTAGAATCTGTCTGTAACATGGCCTGATATTAATGTCAAGCTATGGTAGAATATAGTAAACATGTCCTGATGTTACAGGGCTAAAATCTTAATATATTGAACATTTTGGTGGCAGTGACTATTCATTCAATGTAGTATTGACATTCATACATTGGTACTGACATCAACATTAACAATTTATCAATACAGAGATATTGTGACATGACATTCCCAACAAAAACATGCTTTCAGTCGTGTCGTCTGGACATGATGTGAACTGTGAAAGGAAACCAAAACATACAGCACATTATATGAAAATCACCTGAATATCACCATTGACCTTTACTGGCAATAATGGATTCTCCGATTGTGCTGAGCATTGTCAGATTCGTTGTTTGGCAAACAGAACATATCCTGGACTTGACTTAAGAAAATAGAACATTCTTGCACATTGTGCAGCTTTAGGCAACTTTGTTGCACCAAAGAGGTTGCACCTGCTGCACAATATAGAATTATCCATAATGTGTAAGTTTTGACATTTATGATTAGGAACATCATTATAACAAAATTATTCATAGTCTAAGATTATTTTATCATACTTCATAAATTCATGACTTGAACAGTCATTTCAATCAGTGCTCTTGTTGTAAGAGCACCAAGCCAATTCCCCATTATGCAGTTTTTCAGATGAAGTCTGCGCTGATTGGAAACCAAAATACTAACAGCTGCAAGTTGGTAGAAGAAGAGAGGTTGCATTCTTTCATGTTGCATCAATGCAGGTTCAAAATACTTACACTGAACTATGGTACCTTTTGAATACTCTGAAATGTGTCTCTCAGTTAAGTGTAAACTGAAAGCATTAATAAATAACTGGAAGTCAGTATCCTTGTAGCTACCAAGCTGCTGCAGATCACACTTGGTTCTCCTATCCTCAACATTAATACATGTACTGGTAATTTTTATATGGCCTATGTCCCTGACAACACTGAAATACCCCCATTTTAACAGATCAGTATGCAATAGATGCTAAACAAATACAGAACTTTCAGTAGTCAGGAATGTGACAGAATCAAGAAATAAAATCAACATTTATCAGTATGAACATATGGAGGCCAAGAAAGAGGTGGCCTTCAAGTTGTACTCCTCCATTACACCCTGACATGCCTTCCTGCTTTCCTCTGTGTATAGTCACACAAGTACATTCTCAAACACACACACAAATAATACACTAAAACTACAGATAAAACTAACTGTAGAATACAGCAATGAATAAAACAAATGCAAGTAAATCATGATATATGTGAAAAAAAGACATCCTCCAATAAACATGTTCTTAAAACACAAACCAGCCATTGATCTCTATAAGGGAGGTAACTGTGATACCAATCTTGAAATTCTGTGAACTCTGTCAAGTAAAATTTCATCAATATCTCATTCATTATTGATGACAGCAAACAGTGCCCTGTCAGTGCAACCAACTAATGCTTACCACAGCAACCACAAATGTTAAGTTTAATTTCTGTATTTGACTTGCCACACCAGACCATGGGATTTGTTGATGAGAACACACACTGAGGAAGATGCTCATGCCATAATTACTGAATCCTAACTGACCAGCTACACACAATATTACTGCATTAGTTGGACCTGCAGTTGACCTCCCCAATAGGATCAATTGCAGATCACTCATACATTCCAAAAGAAGGACATTCACAAGAAGATCGCTCATATTGTCCAAAAGGATGACATCTGCATGCAGATCACTCACGCATTCTGTCTATATGTTTATGAAGGCAAACTTCAGGATGAAATTCGATCTGATATATACTGAACAAAGTATGTTAGTTATCATGAAATATTTGTATATACAGTACACCAAGTTAAAATCACAGCACACAATACTTAAAAACATTTCTTTGCTAAGTGTATTAAACCATTGAGAAAGCACACCATGATATTTAACACTTGATATCTCCACTAAACCAGACATGAAACACAAGCAATGTTGTCAGCTGAAATAGAGACTGATGGCGACCACATGCAAACAGTGAAGGATGATTTCGTTTGACTTGTTAGCACCAAATAACATCTTGATATGAAGTGTGTAAAACTAATTTGTGTAAAACAGTCAAAAAGATTTCCTAGCCTAAACATAAAATAGATTCAACATAAAACAGTTTCAGACATACACAGCACCACTATAGACCCTTGAGTTAGTTGACGCTCTCACACTTGTTAAGCTGTTTATGATATCCTTCCATTATTGAATAGAGTCATTCATCTAGACAGAATGCCACATATATAATCATATTGTCTCATAAACCATGACACTCCCCTCACCCTTAGGGTGGTATATATCACGTCTCATCAACCATGGCACTCCCCTTGACGCTCTGACCATCAGGGTGGTATATATCACCATAACGTCTCATCATCCATGGCACTTCCCTCAACTCTCTGACCATCAGGGTGGTATATATATCACCATAACGTCTCAGGCACTTCCCTCAACTCTCCTACCATCAGGGTGGTATATATCACCATAACGTCTCATCATCCATGGCACTTCCCTCAACTCTCCTACCATCAGGGTGGTATATATCACCATAACGTCTCATCATCCATGGCACCTCCCTCAACTCTCCTACCATCAGGGTGGTATATATCACCATAACGTCTCATCATCCATGGCACCTCCCTCAACTCTCCTACCATCAGGGTGGTATATATCATCATAACGTCTCATCATCCATGGCACCTCCTTCAACTCTCCTACCATCAGGGTGGTATCTATCACCATGTCTTATCAACCATGGCACTCCCATCAACTCTCAAACCATCAGGGTGGTATACATCACTATAATGTCTCATTAACTATGGCTCTCTCCTTGACACACTGACATTCACAATGGTACCATGTCTCATGAAACGCGGCACTCGTTAAACTGCTCATATCCTTTCATTATTGAATTGTGTCATCTTGTCAAACTGCCATACATACTATCACATTGCTTCACTAATGATCACACTCTCCCCTCAACTCTATGACCATCAGGGTGTTTATATCACCATAATGTTTCAATAACCAAGGCACACCAACTGATGCTCTGACCATCAGGTTGCTACATGCACCTTTACATTGGTCCATGGTGCCCCATAGATGATCTATTCTCAGGATGTTCAGTGTACTTCTTCCACATGTATGCCACATACAGCAATGGCGGTCACCACATATTCTTCACATACTGAAGACAATTTATCCACTGCCAATGCCAGGGAAGAAAAAAAGGTGAGGCTTTCTGAGAGTGCTCATGTACTCCGACATCTGTGTCATGCGATCCATGTCTATCTGTGGACAGCGGGACACCTTCTTGGACACCAGGTGGTTCACCTGAAAGTAAGCAGTCTGATCTTCAGATCTCATACTCCACAAGGTGTCCATGATAAGACAGGCCCACTTGCTAACAATCTGTGTGCAAGGACCTACATTAGGTCTGTATATAATAGAAGCATTTATGAAACAATAATAATTTTCATTTAATTCGTAAATCAGACAATCCCTAAAGTTTTACAGCCAGAGTACAGGCACATACTATGGAAAATAAAAAACCTTTTAGTCGTAACTCCAGTTCATTTCCAAATTTACACCATCGCTTGTCTATGTTCTGTGCTGTCGTTGCAACAACTGATGCATAAAGATCTGCATGTTCCATTTTAGTGCATATGACGCCTCTAATGTACAACTCGTGTATTTCTTGTAAGAGTAGCAAACGGAACTTTCTTTGCCAATAATCCAACGTTTGTTTTGAGACATGATCACCAGTGTGCTGTTTTCTCTTCCCTACATTCACTGTGTCAGTCAGGTAGATACAATTTCTGCACATAGCCACTGAGCCGCATCACACCTATCAATAATGTCACAGATTATGTCTGCGATATATGTTTACTTGTCTTGAAGTAGTCTCAAATTTTTCATGAGGCTAAATTGCACAATCATTTTTAAATACCCAGCATGGAAATCAAGTGACAACTACAGTCCGGACAGTGGTTATGAATATAATTTACATTTGCTAATACTGTCACAGAGTTTGGGCGCCACGGCGCATTCCAGTTTGGTTAACTGAGTAAAGTAAGCAAGGTATTATAGACCTATTGGGTTTTAAGTGATTCATTGTTTGTAATCCCAGATTTGTAATTAATTGAGTAAATGTAAGTTTTACAGCAAAAAATACGCAAATATGTGCCTTATCTGGAGCTTTGACTAATTGGATTGTTTTGTCATGCTCACTGATGCATGTCATCACATTCCAACTGTACACATTGAAGAACATGAAGAAGATCAGTTGATTCTATGAATTGAAAACATACTGGAATATTGCAGTGTGAGACATTAAACAACAATCAAACAACAATCTGATATCTTAATAAACCTACCCTATTCAGCATTGTGCAAATGTCCTCATTCTTGGCATGCCTCATGAAGATTTGTACGACGGCTTCAATGTACCAGCTCCCTCTTTCACGATTACGCCACGCATAGTAACCTGCCCAGGTCAAACATTACACAGTCAACTTACTTCAGCTCTGGTCAGTGCGTCATTGGGTTTTCACATCAACACAGACACATAACCAAATCACAGTTCACATCTTCATGAAGTTGTAGCAGGGATCCATCAGTTATAAACAAGAAAAGGAACTTGAATTTAGTGCAGCTGACATTAATTCTGAAGTATTTTTGCGATACTGACACCATCACATCCTGACCGATGTTTTCAAGAAGACACGTTTTCTGTTGCAGCGTCATCTGCAATACTGAGGTGGGCACCCAGTCAACCTTAAACAAGCATAATTCTCCCTATGGCCATTATCATTCACACAGACTTTCAGTTTGAGGAGTAAGCTACTCACCATACTGGGTGGGGTAACAGATGACCATATCAGACATGGTAGGCAGCTGTTTCCAGGGCTCAGGACAGACAGGCGGACCACCATCTGTCTCGTCTGCCTTCTCCAGCCGCACCCCAGGGTCCAGAGCCCCTGTATCAATAGAACATCATATATATAATACGTAAGTATGGATCTACGGGAAAGGCAGGCCACATATTTGCACTCCCATCATATACATATTCCTCACCTAATGCAATCCTAATTACAAATAGAAAGTCTCATGCATCTAATAGAGAAAGGAAGCCACTTGCCATCTAGTGACCCTGTTCTCGCAATGTGGTCACCTACAATATGTTGAAGTTTTCATGAACACAAATTTTATACTGCCAAGTTCATGTCATGAGACCCTGATCTTCAATATTATCCAATGGTATGTCAGGGGTACAACATGCATGATTATAATCAACTGTCCCAACAAGGCTGACTTATCTGCAGTACAAACCTCCGCGGCATGCTTGAATGAAGAAAACTTTGGGTTTGCCTATCAGTCCTCTACATTGGGTGTTGTCGAACATCATGAAGATTTCATTGAGTGGGATCTTTTTGCCATCTGTTCCGAACACATATCCCTCTTCCCCATGGCTCAGGAGGCACACAACGCAGCAGTTGGAATCAGCGTGCTCAGGCAAGGAGGAAAACACCTTCAGCTTTGTCACTATACCCTGCAATATTGTAAAGCAGTCACTGGCATAAGACCATGAATCTCACTTCCTGCATTCAACTTCCTAAAGAGTAAGATTATACCACCACCATGTCTGAAAACCCACTTCACTTGTAAGATCCCCACTTTCTACAACTCACATGAAACCACCTCATTGAGAACACCGACCACCAACATTGCGGACATGATGACACCAGTGACATCAGTTACTGACACATCCAGTCACAATGACACGAACACACATGTGGACTCGGTCACACTGACACACCCAGACACACTGACTCAACCAGTCATACTGACATCCAGTGACACTGACATCCCGTCACACTGACACCCAGTGACACTTACATCCAGTCACACTGACACACCCAGCCACAATGACACCCAGTCACTCTAAAACACCCTTTCACACACTCAGTCACACTGACACCAAGTTACACCAAGTCACACAGTCACACTAACACATACTGTCACTCTGACAAACCCAGTCACACTGTCTCAGAAAATCAAACTGACACCCACAGGAACACAGACTCATCCAGTCACACTGACACACCCAGTCACTTTGACACACCCAGTCACACTGACATCCAGTCACACTGATTCACTCAGTGACACTGACTCAGCCAGTCACAATGACATGCAGTCACATTGATCCCTGGCCTCAATGACACCCAGTCACAATGATACCTACTCACACAGACACCCAGTCACTCTAGCACACCCTTTCACAGAGACTCAGTAACACTGACACCCAGTTACACCTAGTCACAGTGACACTGACACACCCAGTCACTTTGACACCCAGTTACACTCACATCCAGTCACACTGATTCACTCAGTGACACTGACTCAGCCAGTCACAATGACATGCAGTCACATTGATCCCTGGCCACAATGACACCCAGTCACAATGATACCTACTCACACAGACACCCAGTCACTCTAGCACACCCTTTCACAGAGACTCAGTAACACTGACACCCAGTTACACCTAGTCACAGCGACACTGACACACCCAGTCACTTTGACACCCAGTTACACTCACATCCACAGTGACACTGACACACAGTGACACTGACTCACTCAGTTACTCTGACAGACCCAGTCACTCTGACACCCACAGTCACACTGAATCATGTTGTCAGACTGACACACCCAGTAACAGTGACACACACCCAGTCACTCTGACTCACTCAGTCACTCTGACTCACCCAGTCACACTGACTCATAAAGTGACACTGACTCATCCAGTCACACTGACACATCAAGTGACACACACGTGTCAAGTGACACACAAGTGACTGACACACCCAGTCACACTGACACCCATTCACTCTGACATTCAGTAACCCTTACACATCCAGTCACATTGACTCCGTCACAGTGACACCCAACCACACCTAATCACACTGACACCCACAGTCACACTGACTCATCCAGTCACACCGACAAATCAAATGACACACAAGTGACTGACACACCCAGTCACACTGACACCCACTCACTCTGACATTCAGTCACCCTAAGACACCCAGTCACAATGACTGTCACACTGACACCCAGTCACACCTAATCGAACTGACACACACAGTCACAATGACTCACCAAGTCACACTGACTCATCCAGTCACACTAACACAAACACACTGTCACAAAACTCATCCAGTCACATTTGACACACCCAGCGACACTGACACACCCACTCACATTGACACACAGTCACACTGACTCACCCACTCACATTGACACACACATTTTCACTAATACACCCAGTCACAGTGAGACTCAGTCACACAGACTTACACAGTCAAAATGACACATCCAGTCACACTGACACTTCCAGTCGAACCAACTCACAGTCACATTGACACACAGTCACTCTGATTCACCTAGTGACACTGACTCACCTAGTCACTATGACTCACCAGTCACACTGAATCACAGTCATACTGACACCGTCATTATGACACATCCAATCATTCTCACTCACCCAGTCACACTGCCTCACAAAGTCACACCCAGTAACACTGACTTAGTCACTCTGACTCACCTAGTCATACACCTAGTCACATCATGTGACACTGCCACAAACACAGTCACAATGATTCAGCCAGTCACACTGACTCAGTATCAGTCAGCTAAAGAGACCACCTTCAGTGACTAACCTGTGCACTGAGGCCATCTTTATCATTATACACCAAGACATCGAAGTGAAGTTGCATGAGCAGGTTATGAAGATTGTCACGATCGATGTCAGTCCCTCGACGTGGAGGTTTGTTGATGACTTCATTGACATTGATGATGAGGGCCTTGCCTCGAGGTAGTTTCTGCATGGGATATGACTGGAAAGAAGGGTAAGGACTTTCAAACAAAGTCTAATGTTTACAAGGCAAAAAATAAATAAAAAAATACTAACTTTGAATACACTTTTAGTCAAACACAGTACACTCTCTGTAACCTATTTCACTCAAACACCTATTTCTCTTGCCAGTTTAAGCTGCAACCAAAGGTCTTCACTACCTGAAGTGCAACCATGCACTAACTTCCATGTAAGAGACAGATTATTTATTACAAGAGGGTGGTGGGTTAACAAGCATTAGGGGAGTGTCATTAAAACTATTCCAGTTACCAGGGGTAGTTGTAAAACATAATAAACATTTCCCAATGAAATATATTCAAGGTAAGTTGTCCATGAATATGACAAGCATTCTAGCAAAATCCTAATTTTCAGTAAATCAGTGCATCCAAAGCCTCTGACCAACCCAATAATGTATCAATGGCTCCTTTAGTGATCTACAGCAGGATGAGTTAACGAAATGGTGTGTACTAATTGTGTCATGTTAGGAACATCAGGAATACAGCAAATCACAGTTTCCCCCTTATATCAGCCATCTTTTTGTGTTTACCTTTCGCTGACATGCAAGGTAGAACTGCCGTGATGTGTGGTCGACCTTCACATTGACTGGCCCATCGGTAAGGTCAATCTGAGCATCCTCGGTCTCATCAAAGGTGCTAGCTATCTGGACAGCTTCAGAATCTAGGGACAATGACTCAACATCAGCTCAACATGCACACATTAGTGAGAGACTATTGCTTTATTAACTTGAAACCGTTCAACTGAGCAGCAAACCATTTCAGGAGGATTCTCATCTTCCTCCTACAGAAGGGCAATATTGCAGATATTAACTGTCTCTTTTCACCTATCTATGGCTCAACTTGAAAACAGAGGGTTACCGCATGAGCATCATTCGCTGTGCAGTAGGTACAACAGCTGATAGTCACATCCAACAGGTACTCTCCCACTTGTTACCTTCAATGTGGGCAACAACATATGTATAATACAATGCATACATTAGCTGGCATATACAGGAATTAAATAATTTATCTGACAAAACTTGTGTCCAATTTGAAAGCCTTTATAATAAAAACCTATTACTTTATAATACTCATAGCTTTCAGTGAATAAGATGCTAATGCACTAGAAATTATTATTAAGCTTTTAGCAGACAGACTTGTGTTTTATCAGGAAATGTTTCTCACGTGATACGTCAGACAGAACATGAATAATGAAATATTTCAAGTCCCATTTGCATTGAATGATTGTCTGTACAATACTATGTGATGAGTACCACTATTTTTCAAAGGTCAAAAGCAATAATCTGACATTTCCACCAGTGCAATGTGGGTACTGGCAACTTTCCCATAAATGCACTGACGATGAGTAACACGCACACAACAGAACTTGGAAGCACAGACTATCTATCCATCATGAGTACAATATTTTCTTGACTATGGTGCACACAGAAACATATTGCATACCCCATCTTTTGGAGGCAGTATTTTGTGGAATTTCTTTATGAGCATCATGAACAGACAAAAAACTACATTATATCCCTTCAGTGAACTCAGGAAGGACGTATTAACAAACTTTTGTAATTTGTTTTTGAAATTAAGATTAAACATTGCAAGACATAGTGATTTAAAGTTTAACCTTCATGGTCATATCTTCTGTTCATCTTAGCAATGTTTCTTGAATTACAAATGAAATAGTTTAGAAGGTGAACTAGCAGAATCCTGTACAAGAACCGTAATCACAGAACCCAGCAATACACAGCTGCAGTGTTCACCTGTTGTATCACTGGACGGCTGGTGCGGAGAGGACACCTGGACAGGCCTCTTGTTCATGGCATCTGAAAAGTGAGATTTTAAAGCATTTGAAAAATTTGAAAGCATTCTCCCAACAAACAATCTCTGTTAACCTGATGTTAACCTGGTTTGGGATGCTGTTTGGAAAACATTTGCGCAACAAAATTCACACAAGGCTTTTAGCCATGAATGAATGTGTCATCACTGCAAAGCTAATAGATCTTATCAACAAAGACTTATTAGTATCTAGATAAGTACACTGAGCCCGTGTAGGGTTCTCACCTAGGCTGTCACATCGGGAGAGATGATAAGGGGGACATTTATCCCCTGACAAGGTAGCTGGTGGGACCATATAGTTCTCAAGGTGGTCCACAGGCACAAATCGACTAATGTGAACAACCCCAGGTTCAGATATCCAGTGCTTGAATATGTGCCTCGCTTCCCCTTGTTCATAGCCTTTATGTCCATCAGGAAACATTTGTTTCTTCTTCTCAGTGCTCTCAGAATTTTCCTCACTGGACAAATACTTGATCATTAAATTCTGGCTATCTTTTTCTTTGATACACAGGACTTGGGGGCATGGTGAATGAGCTCGTTTACGTGAACACTCGCCAGATTCTGATGTGGATGACTTTCCATCTTTTGATGATTCAGTTTCATTATCTTCACATTTAAGGAAGTCCAGTACATGTTCTTGATCATCTTCTTTCAGTGCATCACAGAACTTGGAGAAAGCTTCAGGTCCTCGTGTTGGAAGAACATTGAGCAGCTCCTCCACTTGCTGGTCTGGTGGACGGTTGTACTACAACAGAAGCATAAGAAGACTTAGACAACCAGCTGGTCAGGTGGACAGTTTTACTTAAACAGAAGCACATGGAGACTTAGATAACCAGCTGGTCTGATGGAGAGTTGTGCTGAAACAGAAGCACATGAAGACTTAGATGACCAGCTGGTCTGATGGAGGGTTGTACTACAACAGAAGCACATGGAGACTTAGATAACCAGCTGGTCTGATGGAGGGTTGTACTACAACAGAAGCATAAGGAGACTTAGACAACCTGCTAGTCAGGTGCAAAGTTTTACTTAAACAGAAGCACATGGAGACTTAGATAACCAGCTGGTCTGATGGAAAGTTGAGCTGAAACAGAAGCACATGGAGATTTAGATAACCAGCTGGTCTGATGGAGGGTTGTGCTGAAACAGAAGCACATGGCGACTTAAATAACCTGCTGGTTCGGTGGATGGTTGTGTTGAAACAGAAGCATGTGGAAATTTAGACAGCCAGGACAGCTAGAACCATTCACATTCCTTAGGTGGAACTGAACAAAACCCCTCTCAGGTCCTGGGACACTAAAGATCACACCTGCACATACCTGGATAGTACGGACATTTCTTGGGTTGAGAACCTTTCTGGATATCAGCTGGGTAAACAACCCATCTCTGGGGTTGACATTTTCCACAAGGTTGGCACGCTGCTTTATCAAAATTTCTTTGTGTTTTTTGTCCATCCTGCTCTCCTACTGGCTAATGTGCACCAAGAGGATGTAACATCTGCAACAAATGAAGCGACATGTGGATGACGACTGATTACAATACAAAGCCTAGGAATAATCTCCTCCATCAATAATAGTAAATGAGCTGGCTTCCAAGACCATGTTGAACAGCATGGTAGCTGTAATTATGGCATGTCTACACACTGTGATAGCTCTAATAGTTCTGCTTCATGGTTTAACATGCAGACAAAGTCATCAGTATCTCCCACAATGGCAAAATACTCTTCATGAGTATGTCTACTAGTATTGATGATGTCAAATGTTTTGGCAAAGTGGAAGGAGACTCTAGGAGAGTATTGAAAATATTTTATGCACAGCTGCCAAAAGGCACCAGTCACTACAACACCTATACATGTGCCAAGTTTGGTGAAGTCCATGGTTTTGAAGCTCTGGTTTTGAAAAGAGCACACCCACCAATTTGCTGCCATGGAAACAAAAAATATTATAATAAGAGGTTTTGTTTAAAAAAGGAACATTGCAATATAACATGTACTACAACATGTAGTCCCAATTCCTTGGCAATCCAAACCACAGAAATTCATTAATAGTTGTGAAGAAAAATGTATATTTCCAGTTTCAAAACAGGCCCACAGAACATACATACAGCACTATATAACAATGAATAGTGTATAACACTCAAGGAAATATAATCAGCAATGTATTGGTAACTCTCATAGTTTAAAAGCATAAAAAAGATATTCTGACAGTTGGGTAATAGGTTGTTTGCATTTAGAAGACATAAGATTAATGAATTAATGAATCCATGTATAATGTAATAGGACAGGTAAAGCTTGGTTCGAGCAGACTTATTGCACAAAATATGAAATGGTATGACATAACTTACTCAAAACCATTTATGTCGCTGTGTAATAGTTATTACATCAACGTGAAATATCATAAAATAATATTCATAAATGAAACGCCTAATCTTCATGAATTAACAAGAAAATATTGAAGGTTTGTTACAAGTATATTTTAAGAATCTCTTTCTGTTTTCAAAACATTGCTGAAAGTTTAATTGAGTCTCTGAACTGATAGTATTTTATGTTATGTTTTAAATGTCAGATAGAAGTAAATACAAATACATTAAACTTCTATAAATTATTACCTAAATGTTAATTTAATAAAATAAACAGTTTGCCATCTAGCCTTGGAATAAGCGGGTAAATCAGAGTCACAGGATCGACTGGATAAGGGTGTATAACACGTTACGCTGTTTTCATGTATATGGTGAGGATGAAGAGTCATACAAAGGTCATATCTCATTAGTGCATGGCCCCGGAGTTGATAGAGGTATAAATCTAAATCTGTCTTCACTTTTTTCTAAGATACATGTTGAAGAATTCGCTTAAAATATTTTACGTAATATCAGTGTATGAAATAGTGTCTGCCCGCTGCTTGCTAGTTACCTGGTGGGCTTACGAGTTTATATTATAGCCAGCCCTAGGGGCCAATACATTTTCCATGGGTAGATATTCTACCATGTCTCTGACTATGGGTGATATTTTGAAAATAGTTTACAATTGTGGTAGCTATACCATGTCTGTATCACAGGCACCCACCGTGGGTCTGCAAATCTAATAACTAAGTCTCGGTTTACAATCCAACCCCCTTACTTTACAGATTATTTAGTATGGGGGTTGGATAGTAAACCGGCACTTAGTGTTACTGATTTTTGGACCCGCAGTGGGCGCCTGGGGTCTGTACGTATAGTTCATGATGAAACAAACCGTAACTTCCACAGATCAGCCTACCGTTTTATCTAACACTATACATGAAGGGTATAAAAAAAAGCTTTCAGTGACCAAGTCGTTTTTCTTACATTTGCTGTTGCACATTTACTTTTCACAAGGGGAGAATCAGATACTACCCCCTTGTGCTAACTGCATGATGAACATGTAAAGACCATTCTTGCCAAAGATACTGACCATTCTGACTTTGCCTGTTTGTCTCATTCAGTTGGCAGTGACATTAAATGAATCAACGGGGACCACCACCACCAAGTTATGCTTTGTTTGCTTTTTGCATATGTTCAAGTTTACATCACTATAAGTAATTCTTTGATAAGAGTACTTTAACATCTTACTTTGATTACCTATTTTTAACACAGGGATGGTTACATGTTCACAGGGCCAGCAACATTTTTCAGTTATCAGCCAAGTGGGCTTCCTGATTTTCTTAAGACTTTCAAACACTAGTAATGTAACTTACGTTACAGTATTTTACGTAACAAAGGTGTAAGTGACTGACAGGAGCACAAACCAGGACTCTAACACCACAAAAGTTGATGATGTAAAACTCAGAAACTATGACATCATCATCCGGTGAAAACATGGTGTGCATGGCTGGACATCTGTTTTCTCACTAAGGTAAGTTCACTGAACGCACATAAACAATACCTTTACATACCTGACGACGCAAAGTCACCAAACTTGTGTGAGACCTTTCTTTTACTGTGATAAACCTAGATACTAAACATGAAAACAATCTAGTCAAGGGTTCCTAAGATATTCCAATCTGTACAAATGGACACACATACAGGCGGACGGAGCCTAAATCTATATCCCCCACTTCGCGTTAAACGTGCAGTGGGGTATGATAAAATACCGTTCTTTTCTCCTGCCTTTTCTCTTCTGTTATGGAATTGGTAATTACCTCATAGTATTGTGAATTCATATTTCTTAATAGATAAAATAGAGGTCACTGGGACACAATGTCGCTCATAACATTTTGTCATGATTTCAGACAAAAGAAGGATATTTTGGTACACAATACACATTTGTATGTTACTTTATTAAATTCAGTATACGTTACATACTGTGGTCATATTTCGGGGCCATGTTCATTGAATGATTCAAATACAGCAAAAATTGAAGGCCCATCAGGTTTCTGATCAATTTGACAACATCCAAAGCAGAGACCATATACCGATGTATATGGTCTCTGTCCAAAGTAATGAAGTAGGTGGGGGCTTTTAAAGTACCTATAAGTTTAATAGAAAATGGATCTCAGTTTACTCACAAGTTCTTTTTCCATGGATGCATGGATTTACATGAAATTTATATTGCTGTGAAACATTAATGCTTTGACTTCCTACACTGTTAATGGCTGAACTAGTCGTGAACGTTTGTTGTATTTTTATTTTCAGACACAGTTGACATAACGTAAAATACTTTGAGTATGTCATATGTAATCTTTCATAAAAATACTACAATGATGCTAAATGGTGTTATGATTAGGAGATAAACATCATGTGTTGGCCAATTTCCGGGTGTTATTGAGTATTTGAAGCATGGGAATGCATTTGAAACCGACGGCGTTCTAATTGCATTCCCGTGCTTCAAATACTCAATAACACCCGGAAATTGGCCAACACATGATGTTTATCGACATTGTAAACACAAAAGTAAACCAAAGGGTTTTACTGTCTGCACTCGTTTACATCGAATACGGATACAGCAGTGAAGTGTCATCAGCTGGCTGTTTCAACTGGTTCCCATGGTAGCATGTGGAGTTTCTCATTTGTGACGTCATTCTAACTTTACGTCACAATATGATTTGAATGACGTCACCACTGTTGATGACACAACAAAACAATTGTTTACATGTCAATACGCGGTGAATAGTCTTTCAGTTTCCAGGAATCTAATACCATTTAATCATGTTTTTCAACCAATCAGATTACAGAACACAGTAACTTTTGGTTTACAATGATGTTTAAAATTTCATGAGATACCATTACCAATGATACACACATCACTTGTAACTCTTAATTTTGAAAAATATTTTGGTAACAGTTTCAGGATGTAATTGTACACTATTTTTGAGAATGAGTGCTAAATCATAACAAGTGTCCATGGCCAGGGAACTGGACTCAATCACATGCACTGCTGAAGCCATATACCATAACTGACCATACTTCTAGTCCCAACTATTTTAGCCTGTTCAATCCACCACCAGAAGCAAATGGCCTCTGATGTGACCTCTTCAGACAGTACTAAATATTCAACCTCTGTCTGATATCATCGTTATACCAATGCTATATCATGACTAACTCCTGATGGTTTGCATCTCTATGTCCTTGTTCTGATTGTCTTTATGTTCACTGCAGTTTGTGATTTATAAACAACTGAATAAAATATGATTGTGTTACCATCTGGTCTGAATTAAATGAATGGGATACACATGACCATATATGAACACAACATGCGGATTGGTTATTGCACCAAGCATATTAAAACTGCAAAGTCTCTATTATGTAAAGATTCTTATCACCAAGACAACTGTTGTGTGTAGGAACATGGAGTCTGACCGTGCGCACAGCAATTCCATAATGATGCACCATAATCCTCATCACTTTCTTTTGTTTTGAAAAACATCTTAGCAAGTTTGAACAGGTCCGTAGGGTTTCCCGAGCTATAATTAGATCACTCATACATGTGATCAGTTACCATGGTGAAACACCTGTTGAATCCTGCTATTTCTAAAATTTGCGCTCATTGGTAACAAAGTGGTAACTCAAAATATCACGCAAAATCAGGTAAGTTTTTTTGGGTTGATATCGATCAAGCGATAACGGTTACTGAAATAGTAACTAACGGCTTTTTATGAATTTTCAAACATTAATTTCGTTTCGGCCTGTCAGGAAATCGAGCACGGACTTCAAATTCCACTATTTCAACGTTCATCCACATACTGTTGTCTGAGTATTGTTACTCAGACACTATTGTGGAAAAAAAAGAAAATATTTCTTGACACCAGAACAGGTATCAACCCCATTAATTGTCATACTTAGCAAAAGAATTACCTTGAAATTTTCGCGGGAATACGTAGGTAACGGAAGTGCGTCTCCCTATCGGTTGAGTACAAAAACAGTTACCATTTCAAACGGGAAATGATTACTGGAAAAAAATGTAGTGTTCCGACTGCTCTTGGCGGTTTGGTGAATGTCGTGACCGCGTTCACGTGTTTAATCTGAAACAATCAAGTTATTTTCATAGGCAACATTACATATTATTTACTTTGAACAACAGTAACTGCACGTCACAGGTATATAAGACGTGTATCCTTTTAATGGACGACAACTTCTTTAATTGTTAAACTGTGAGTCAATAAAGAAGTTGTCATTCATAAAGTATGCAGCCTTTACGTGTTTACACATGCCCTTGGTGAGTAGAGATTATGTAGGAAGATTTATGCCTCCATTTCTAATATGATTCAAGTTATGATCAGAAAGGACCCGTGAAGATTGGTAAAAGTTAGATTGTAACCCATGCTTGACGAAAGAGGCGACTAACGGGATCGGGTGGTCAGACTCGCTGACTTGGTGATCGCAGATCGATGCTCATGCTGTTGATCACTGGATTGTCTGATCCAGACTCGATTATTTACAGACCGCAGCCATATTGCTGGAATATTGCTGAGTGCAGCGTAAAACTTCACGCACGTGTATGGTTAAAACGTTCGCTTGTCACGATGAAGACCGGGGTTCGATTCCCCACATGGATATAATGTGTGAAAACTATTTCTGGTGTTCCCCGCTGTGGTATTGCTGGAACAATGGCAAAAGCGGCGTAAACTAAACTCATTCGCTCAACATATGATACATACTAGTTATTGGTTTGCCTAACGACAATAACATCAACGATACAATTTTTCTTTAAAAAAATTAATGTCATGACCACTTACGCGTACTTGAATACCATCAAACGCTGACTTGAATAACATCAGTTATTCATGAATATTAATGTGTGGGTTTATACTTTACGATTAATCAGCAGACTTAAGGCTGTGCATTCCTGTTCGTATAGCTTTATGTATTCCGGTCATTGCCAGTATATCCAATGTTTTTGAAAAAAATGTCTTCTGAGTTTCAATGCGCATACGGAACCCATCTCAATCTTGGAAACGTTTCAGCTGTCATAAGACACAGTTGACGGTAGGTTCATGAACACAGTGGCAAAACCATAAGGGAATAATTGTGGTTTGGTTTATCTGGATTACCCGTATCCATAGAGCACCGAACGTTGTTGCTGGGCATTTTGTTATTCATTGTAAAAGATTATTCCCTCTGAGGTCGCTACTACCAACGGAACAGCAATACCGGGACGTTGTGGACGTCGGTTGGTGTGACGGTGTGCAGTTGGCGATGATTGCGTAATGGTACAAGGATCCATCACTACATATCACAGGACTCGGCTAGTGGTCATCAGGGCAGAATGTGTATGGTGCCGTGCCGAAGTTATCTTATCCTTATGTCCCTTCACGCCAGTGAACAGCTGGACAAGGCATGGCCGACGCTGCACGTGTCTTCAGAGAGTGCATTGGACATCAGAACGTATCCACGCTCCTTTGGCTGTTTCGCCAGATGTGTCCGATTCTATGGTAACAGCAGTTCTATTTCCAAACCTAAAAAACATTCACATACATCACTTCCGAGGGAAACAAATGATCATTATGACTTCCTTGATCTGCTGGCAGGGTGGTTCAAGTGGACTTTAATACCATACAGAAATGAGTGAGTTGGGTGTTACGTAGCTTTAAGCAATATTCCAGCAATAATGGGCTTCACACAAGGTGCCCATGTTGGGAATTCAACGGGCCTTGCTCTTTACTAGTGCAGGCCTTGAGGACTAGCCTACCCCATTACCAGTAGTGAAGTGAATGGCACCAGAGATGAATTCAGAGAGTGTTTGCATTGTAATCTGCAAACCTGTATAACTATAAATACCTATGTATTGTCTATTGTCTGTAATATTCACGTCATATCTGAGATGTCAGTGGTTGTCCAAAGTATTTCAGCTTGAAGAGTTTGGGCTGGATACACTGATCATGAGTTTGATTCCCTATTAATCCTGAGATCACCATACCAGTGACAAACTAGTAGGAAAACCTCTGTGACCAGCATTCCCCTACATTAACCTGACAAGCCTTGCCCAAGGAGGCAACAGCACTTTGTTCACGGATTAGATGAGGGAGCTAAACAGATAACTAATGTTGATATTTAGTCTATATTTGACACACTCCTTATAAAGTAATCTATAAATCAATAGCTTGTTGGACATTTCATCAATGTTTCTTTTGCTTGTGAAATATACTGTGATAACCATGCAGAAAATAAACTAAGAACAAATGAACAACATATTTCTGAAACTCTGTAACATTTTCAACCATGCTTAAGCAGAACCACCTGAATCAGGGATGTTGAGGATACCTACAGCTGTACCAATGTACAAAGTCATGCGACACTTGAATAGCAGGGGTGGATGCAGCTCTTTGAGAAAGCAGGGTGGTGTGTGTTTCTCAGTTTATTTTCACCTGTTTTCACAAGTTTCAATAGTTGTTTAATAAACTCTCAGGACAAAAGTGTGTGTGTGCGCTTGTTTGCGTGCCTGGACTCCAGCCTCTGAATACGCCTATGAACAGTATGTGCAGAGTTCAAAGAGTATCCATGTCTGAAGCTTGTCATTTAATGCAGCACTCTGTTATATTCCAGTTGTATTGTGGTAGATTAAAAAATGAGTAGAGCAGACAATCCAGTGACATCATGAGCCTTGATCAATGTAATTGGGATACAAGGATGTGTGTCAGATAAGTCAGTCACCCTGACCACCTGATGGTGTTAGACCCAAAAGCATGGGTAGGTTGAGAATATTCGCACCGGATCCTAATGGGTCTCAAAATTATAAAGAGCTCCTTCCTGGTGTATTTACTTTAGACAAAGTGTTTCAAATAATAAAAAGGTGAGAAGAGATAGCACCCGAAAACAGGTAATGAGAGCCACACCTTCCCTCCTGAACAATGGAGTCACAGATGAACCATCTACTGAAGGTGAACCCTTCTGGTACTTAATACATAAAACACACAGAGTAAAAAGTGTTTTATTTGACACTCCATTCACAACCATTTTCATTATAGTACTCCATCCAAACATAATGATGGAAACAAAGAAGGCTATTTCAAGAGTTTAACCCGATACAAAGCTTCCAAGGAAACCTGGAAAATCATAAATGAACACGTTTACTTGCTTCCATCAGTACATATCGGTAACATCTGTACATCACTGTTTCTAGGGAAATAATAGGCAGATTAATACTGGATATAACTCAACAAGAACTTGCTTGGCATACAGGATGCTAAATGGTCATAAGTCCCTTTCATGACATTGGGAATGGAGACATGCCTATTTGAGTGTGTTCAGGTCATAATTTATAACTATGTGGGGTGATGATGATTTTTATCGGGAAGTATGTACAATATGAATGATCCCACTAACATTCATGTGCAAAGTTAAGTGACCCCTCCACCCCCAACCCTGCATGTCATGTACAAAATCAATGAACCCACTCCCATAATTTTAATTATTTCAGTGTACAAAACTAATGACCACCCTAGTGCATATGTACAAAATTGATGACTCCCTCTCCACCTCCCCAGAAGAAAATGGGTGATCCTCCTTAAAATCATCATCCCCCAGCCATAATTTATGAAAGGTATAAGAATAAGAATTTGATTTTACCTCGAGTATACTTACTGCCCAAAGTTGAGTGGTAAATTAGTACAGCTGTCCTCTCCTTATCACAGGGATTGACAGTTCACAGTATTACATTCAGTTTCCAACTTATCATACTATGTGGTCAACACGTTTTTATGTAAAAATATATGCTACTTTGGAATAATTTGAGAAAGAACATATAACACCGGTACTATCAACAAAGAAATTGTTTTGGTGTGCATTTTCCACTGTACAGGCAACAGAAACCGATTTTAATTTTCACTTTTGGTACCAACACAGGGAATTTCAAACCCTCCATGTGACAAACATTCTTCTTTATCGGTCATTATTTCACACAACAACGAAGTCTTACACACAATTAACACTGTCTGCTGTGATTATGTAATGTTTAATAAAGGTCACACTTTTTCAGGATAAGTTGTTCAGAGCCATTTAAGCCATACTGGTGGGCTTGCTTCTTCATCACAATAGTGCATGGAGGTTTGGTAGCCCAAGACACATGCTATGTACATTGGTTTCATGTAAAAACAAATGTCAACTGCAACCACATCTAACATTAGATAATCATGATGTATTTGCACAGTTAAGCATCAGGTTGCAATAAGTTACCAGACAAATGGAAGGAGCGGTAATTTTGATTTTGTTCCTACCCTCCTTGAACACACAACAATGAAAACACCACTACACCAACATCGTGAATAGCTTGTGAGTTCGGGGACTGGTCATTGCATGTCTTGACCGACCGACCGACCGACAGACAGACACACACACACAGACACAGACACACAGACATACATGCATACACTTAATTTGAACACCGGCCGGTCGTTCAAGAATAAAAAAAAAAAAAAATTTTCCCAGCTTGAAAAATAAAATCAAAATGTTGAGACATATAGGAGGGAGACTTCGACTATACAAGGCAGATTGTTGGACACTTACACACCAGTGTCTGTTTCAGACTTTAAACTGAATTATCTAACTTATGTCAGAAAACAGTTCTATGGGCACATCAGCAAGTGTGAACTTGAAAAACAACGCCTTTGAAAAACTCATGTGGCTTTTGTTTTGGTGATTTATCTATTTTCTTCCCCTCCAGCCTTTATGTTTTCTCAGGACAAAAATCTGTAAAACAAGAAATTTAATTCGTTGTGCTTTTAATAAGGAATCTAATCAAATACTCTGAGTTTGTCTGTCCAATACCTATTGTCATGGCAAAAACAACAAAATGTTATGACAGATTATCACATATGTGCAACAATGGAAATAACAAAACCAGGAAACAGGAAATGTCCGAATGTACACGAGTGAGTGGAGAGTGTCAGGTTGACTGGAATGTCGGAATGGTAAAGGTATAATAATGATTATGATTTCAGTTATTACATTTCCCAGTCTTACAACCAAAAAAAGTATTGGATATCATCATATCTAACTTCCTTCATAACTAAGCAAAACAAAAATTTTTTATATGTGTTAAAGTTCACCCAAAAAAAAACTGCTGAAAGCAAATCAGAAAACTATTTCCAAATACAGTGCACTCAGTCCAACTCGGACTCTGTCTTTCTTGGATTGCTGTATAACCCAGACTAAACTTACAGTCCCGATGTAATTCTTCTTTGTCATAATGAAAATGCTTGCTATCTTGGACTCTCATTATTTCAGATTTCGGACCAAAGTGTTAGCCCAAAAAGGTACAGGTAGTTACATGTAAAAACACTGCTTTATAATCAGGACTGAGCAAGAAGTCTGCTTGGCAAATACACCTTGCATAAACCACCTGTTGATTGGTTTGGGTATCTTGTCTTGAGTAGATCTTGAGTACAACGTTTTTCAATTTTCAACACACAATAACTGACATATGTATCGTTTAACGGTAACAATAGTGATCTAAATTCACATTTAATTAATCAGCAATGTTACAGTAAAATATCTTCCATCCAACACAACATAAGCACTCCAACCTCTTGACCAGGGAATGGTTCAAACCTTCAGACATTGACATAGGAAATTTCTGTGTAACTCAGACTGTTGGTTATTTCAGACTTCTTAGTCGGTCCCACACCGGTCCGAATTAGACAGAGTGCACTGTTTTGACAAAGATGCTTCAACAGTCTACAACAGTCCACAAAGAGTAATCTCCCTTTGACTATCACAAGTGGTGGCTAAAATGTTTAGCGTCAAACTGGAGTGTGCTAGAGTTGATTCCTAAATATTTCTATACAGCCACCTTCGCCACACTTATCGAACAGTCCCCTATTGGTTTCAAAATCCTTAGCAGAATGCGAAACAAATTGACATTTGAAATTGGACTCAGCACACACCTCTTGTAAGTCAAAATGGGTTTCGGTTGATATGTCGAAACAACCATATCAAGAGACTCTGCCATATTAGGACTGTCACCTACAAAACATTCTGTGATGCTTATCATATGTGACCACACAGGTTAGTGATAAAAGTGTAAATGAAGAGGTGTGAAGGTGCATGTTTTATATTAGCTAATGGTAACAGTAAAAATAATGTTACATAAACAAATATAAAATGGTATAAAAACATCTTTCACTTGCACTACACTGACCAAAGGATCCAACAATCTATTGTCCTGATTGAAATGCACTACAATCTGCAGGAATATTAAGCACAATAACCCATCTAACAGATCGAATATCTACATGCTTTTCAACCAAAGTGAACAAATATCACAGGCAGCGGTCAAGAAACATATCCCACAAACATCTACCAAGGGCAAGTGTAAACATATGTGTAAACATATATGTGTATCAAGTATCATAAATAAGATAATAGATGAATACACTGGGACGGTGAACTTTCTAATCAGCCAATCAGCATCAAGATTTCGTAATTCTTAGTACACAAACAAGTGGACTATTAGAACAGTGGTCAGTTCTGACTGTCCTGTCTTAAATTCAAAATGGGGAAATCAAGGCTACAAGACAAAAATGAGAGAATGAACAAAACTGGATTCCAAAGGACAAAGTTACTGGTAAAAGAGTGGTCTTTGTTCAGTTTGTATTTGTTGATAACAATAATGCTCAAAAGTTTCAAGGAATGCAAGTGAAAAGGAGGCATTTTAATAACCAGTTCCGTCACTTGGTTAGATGCCATGCAGCTGGATTTCATCATGAGTGAGCGAGCCATCATTTACCATTGCTTATAGCAATATTAACAAAGAAAAAAAAAACCAAACAGAAGAACATCCAATAATGAGGAGATAGGTCTTTGCTGTAATAGCAAAGGCTTCAACTACGGGGCTAACCCACCACCTCCTAGTGACGTAGATATGTTTTTACACGTAATGATAATAATATGGGCATTTGCAATGCACTGAATTAAACATCATGGAGGGGAATGCTCCAAGTGCTAAAACCTGATTATTATTACCCCGGATAATCCAAGCTGCCTCGGAGGCGCTAGAAGGTTAACAGAAGCAATTTTGGACAAATTCACTTGTCTGAGGTGAGACCACATGTCTCGGGTACTTCACTGTGGAGCAGGAATGAAGTCCTAAAAACTCTCAGGACTGAAGCTGCCAAGCATGGTCACCCATCCGAGCGCTGTCTGTGCCCAACATTACTAACTTCATCCGATTGTAACCTGAACTCTAAGTTTCAGCTCATAGGATATGTAACCCAAACAATATTGGGGCCTACATTCAAATGTTGCCAACAATTAGCAATACCAAAAAACGATGGTAATAATGAACAAGAAAAACACTTGTCCTTATCATGTGGGCAAATAAACAATTGTCCACATACAATACAAACTAATCATTACAGTATATTTATGTTAGCTCTGAAGATTGTAGCAGCTGCAGAAGTACAAGGAGAGTGATGAAGCATGATGAGATTCATAATACTAATAAGGTGCTATTTCTAAGTTTGAAATGGAGAGGAAAACATCTCCAACCATTCTTACTTATATAACAAGACCTGTAATTTACACCTGGTGAGAATACTGGTGCAGACTCTGATAAGGAATACACAAATGAACTGAGCAATTCTGTGAAAATACAATGCTATTTTCATATCAAGCACCCTAAACATTGTCCAGGTATAATTGACAGTCTTTATTTTGTCCAGAATTACAGTCATGCAGACAAACAATTAGCTTAAATGAAAAATATGCTTTCCATTAATGACAATCAAAATCCTTACTATGAACTAAAACTGATGCAGGTCCCCTGTTGAGATTTTTAGTGGGAGAATTACAATTAAATACAATATTAAAAACCGAACAAACTCACATTTTTCATACGCTTTGAACCACTACATATGAGATATTTGTGGTTAAACATTAGCGGAGTACCACTTTTTTTCCTTTTTTCAACACCTTGTGTGGTTAACTGATATGAAGCGATTAAAAGTTGCCCAAAAGTCACCTCCTTCACTCTATGAAACCACAGACAGGTTATGTAACTCTGCCACCAGAGCACTGTAGTGACATTATGCGAGGAAGGATTTTCAGTTAGTTGTGTATAAAAGTGTAACAAGCTCATCAATTTGCTGATTTCTTGAAGTCTACAAAGACATGTCGAATTGTTAGGTTGCCATCAAATGCTCCCAGATGTCAGGTGATGGTGTCAACACGTACAGATTTCCACAGGACCCCTCAATTCATGCTTAATATTTTTTCTGTGAGTGTGAAGCGAGCGTTGTGGAAGCCTGTATGTATTAACCTATCTCGCCTCCAAGACAGAAGAAGCTGTTCATATTTGTTTTCATAGAGTTAAAAAATCAACACTACTCACTAGTAAATGATCGATAACCAAAAGGATTTTGCGTGACACAACTAGTAACATACGGATTTCTTCCTTGGAAGTGATGGAGGTTTTGGTCAAAGTGACAACAATATTGTAAGTAGCTTTATATTGACACCCACCTCACTTCAAAGAGTGAAATTGTTATGTTATAAGCACTGTCTATCAATCAAATATATATGCTACTACCAGTAGAAAGTAGTTTAGATGTTGTAACTCTGTGTAAACAATCCTAAGTAGCATCTATTCTCAGACAGGAGGATGTTTGCGACAAATGTGGCACCATGGTCTAAAGTCAGTTTCAGAATCAATTAGACTATGGTTTGTTTTCATCAAGTCAAGAGATCAAAACTACTTCCTGCTCATAGTTGAACATGTTTTCTGAATCATGACCAAATGAGTTTGTTTTAATGACGGGGTTTCATTTATAATGCTGTCAATAAATGATTCATGTATTTGTACCCCCTTAGAGTTTACGTGATCTTTAAGGTCCCCTACTATATAGTGTGGACACATGGTCAACCTACAAATATAGCCACGTATTAAACAGCACCATCATGTAACCATTGGATCAAGTAGCACAAACAGGTTAAAACATCAGAAACATATTTAAATTATGTCAACATAATAAATAGGCCAAATGGAATGGCAGTTACAAATAAAGAAAAAAACATGGGTAGTTATGAATTATTGCCTTCTTTCACACAGTTGGAGGCTTAGGTGAAGAGTTGTCACCAGAACTGTTCTTCGACGGCACTGGTGATGTCTCAACCTTCTGGCTTGTGCTCTCTTGATACTTGGTGTAGGTGTAAACCCCAATGCCAAACAACACAAGGATGTTACCAAACCACCAGAATACAGTTTTATGTTCATTGTTCCATAAGATAGCGATGACAGTCTGAGTGATGGATTTGGCATTGATGCTGATCTGATGGGTGACCGGGGACGTGTAGCGGATCTGCAGGGCACTTGCCCAGCCAATTGCCAGACTGAGCACGCCGGAGGCCGTGAGGAACAACCAGAGCTGTGGCTGAGTAGCTATGTCCGAGTTCATGATATGTGACAGCTGGTTTGTGCTGAGTACTAGAGGAAATATTATCACCATGCTGTTAAAGTTATTGACATAGGCTAGCTTTAGAGCACTTCCCCCTACAGCATTTTCTCCCTTCTTGAAATATATTCCTGTTAAAGCAGAGGTAAGACTCGCCAGTAGTCCATAGATAATTCCCCAAATGGTGATGGTTCCTGATGCCTCTTCTTGGTCCACCCCAATAACAAACCCAGATATGATCAGCAGACAGGCGAATACTACCTTGTAAGAGGGAGCTTTCGCCAACATGCAGACTGATAAAAGTATGGAGAAGATGAGAGTCAGTGATCGTGCAACTTGATAAAATGACACACTAATATGTTTCAACAGGAGGTTGTTCATGGTGAGACTGATCACAAATGAGAAGCTCAGTGAGAGCATGTCACTGTGAAGAATAGTTTCTTTATCCAGGGAAGGAACACTCAATCCAAACTTGAGGAGTTTAGATGCAGATGACAAAGCCAGTATGAACACAACCACAGAGGCACTCTGGTACCATGTGACAAAGATGGTGAGGTCCTGGTTGCCGTAGCTACCGCTCAGTAAATGTTTCATGATAAATACCATAGATATGGAGATGGTCCAATACATGGCCACAACTGCACCCACTTTCAGTGGGCTGCGTCTCTTCTCTTCCGCCATCTTGGAGTACAGGGGAGGTGTAACTGCAATTGGAAAAGTCACATTATAAATGTGCAGTTAGGAAGTTGAACAAAATGTCTCACATATAACATATGCCCAAATGTTTAGAATTGGACAAACGGAAATTGAGGTGGCAAGGAAGTAGGGTCAAGTGGCTGAGATTGTTATCCAGTATGTAAAAACCCTGTATGGACTATGATATTTCATTGAATGCATGGAATCATAATTTCTCAGTCTGCAATGACTGTAAACACTGCTATTACAAACCCTCATCTAAACCAAAATCCTCTGAATCCATATCTTGAACAAATGTTATCATACCATGTTCCTGCATATGATACAGTTTCACCTCCTGTGGGAAGGATTCTAAGAGGAAAAGATTATATCACTTCAAACCTTTATGTCATGACTTTATTATTTAGAGGCAGCGATCATACAGCTGATATATTGAAAAATATTGATGTTGCTAACATCTTGGTTGAGGCACTTTACTTTACCATCTTCGTCACAGAGAGAATGGTTGTTTGCTGTTTTACTGATGCAATGTTCAAGTAACATACAGCTCAGTTGAGTCATGCTGATCCATTACAACTACCGCGTACTAAGCACGACAAAATGACGACATGGAACTTAATGTCCCTCATGATGATAATGCATTGGAAAAAAGATCCTCTTATCATGCAAAAGACCTGGACACACTGATTGAGCTATCACTTTATAACACCCTTCAAATACCGTCAGACATTAGTATAAGTATAGTTAACGTTCATGAAAATACAAAATAAGATGTGTTGATCAGATGGTACAGTTTTGTACATGAAAATTCTTTGTGCAGGTTGTGTCTGTTGATTACTGCTGGTTACCCTATACACTTGGTGACATCGACAGATGTTTGAGCAATATGTGGTCAGAAGATAATACAACATGAACTTCTTCCTTTCTTCATTTTCCTGGTGTTGATGAATCATGGTAAAATATGAAACATACCAATAAAAGAAATAGGTCATCAAATTGTACTTCCTTGGCATGACTGAAACACTGTATGTAACTGAGGTCCCAATGAATCCTATTATCCCTACCTGAAATATATACATTGTACTTAACAAACATGAAGCACTCTAAAGTCAGAATGAGTTGTCTCCCTTACACATTGCTATTCAGATAGCACCGGTACTCCATTATTGTTGATCAGATCCAGTCTTAGAATGCTATCTATTTCAGAGTGAAAACATTCATGTTCAGAATTCACTAATTCAACCCAATAAGCCTTCAGTGGGGTCAGTAGTACATCTCGTGGAGTAAAGTCACTACACATGGTGTAATGAAGTTAGTTTATGGGATGTCTCATAACAATGTTAAGTATTTCTCAAGCATATACAATTTAATATTCCCTGTATGTAATCATGAGTAGTGCAATTGTGACTGTTCATCTGTTGTACAGTGTTGAGTTTTGTGACATAGCATACCAGAACAAATACAATTATGAATGATAAACTGTTTCTTCATCCAAGCAGAAGCAAAATATGAAAAAGATAATAAGCATTGACAAGTGGTGTTTGGATACTGTAAATGAAGGTAGAAATTGATCAGTTTATCGAGAAGGAAAGATATATCATGTATTACAAACCCCTTTTTATGTTTATAAGCAATGACCAAATGGATTTAACCGGACATGAACCTTTTGACAAGATGTGGCACACTGTCATTAATTAACCATATTCTAGCCTTTACTCGACAGATTTCAGAATTACTCAAAATATTTTAGCTGTTTTACTTCTAATAAATCCATATTTTTTATTACTACAAAAATAATACTTTCCAAGTATCAACAATCTACCTAAAGACATCAACTTATTTTGAAATTCCCCTGAGCAGAAAACAGAAAATGTTCAATTTTTATCATTATTGTCAACTGGATAACTTCCTGCATTTCACTAACTTCTGAAAAGAAATTGCACTGTGATTATAGAATATGCGCCCTCCTTATTTTGGTGCTATTATACCATGTTTACCAATAATCCTTCCCTCAAATACTCAGAGATTGGTTAAGCTTTTAGGGTTAGGCTTAGGATTTGGGTTATCCTTTCTTTAATCTGCTTTCTGGGTGGCGAAAATATCCCACAACTGCAAACAGTAAAGTATATAACTAGTGCATGTGAATCATTAATTCACATACTCTGATCTTACACATATAGTATGAAACTGTCATTGGGATTTAAACCTAAGTCCAGGTCTAAGTTGTTATATTATTTTATGCATCTAGATATACAAGTACCTGTGACAATATACAATAATGGGTTTGCTTCAAGTCTGTCACACATACACTAGACACTATCTGTCGTTCTTTAAATATTTCTGGTTCGATTCAATTTCCTGGTGTGTGTGATATATGCAACTGGTCTTTCCTGTAGAATAGCCCATATTTAACATTGTGATACTGGAAGATCCAAAAACTATAAAGCATACGATGTATACGAGGCCGTGATATCTGTTGAGCGGAGATAAAAACAGTATGTTTTCCAAAGTTGTATAAATATTGTGTTGATATAAGGAACAATGCAAACAATAAGCAGATGATAAAAACTTTGTCTTTGACTCTCGTTCCGGCTAACTAACAACTGACAGTATTTGTATTTCTAATGACAACTTGTGTACACACCCCTAAAAGTGCGACGCGTACCGCACTGCTTTACGGTGGCGGAGTGCTTCGTTTTTCAAATTCGCCCGATATCGTACCGGGAAGCCCAGTTGCCAGGACCGAGATGTATGATAAACGGAAATGAGTCAGGCATGACGAGGGACAGCCGGCTGGTTCGCGATCGACGCACTTCCTGGTATATTAGCGCCATCCATTTCCAAGGGAGATAATCTCGCAGGACGGTGTCTAAGCAAATTTGTAACCCACTGGTTTCACATACTTTCACTATCAGTGATTTAATGATTGGTCCCAAATACTGTGATCGATGTCTGACTCAGAGTAGCAGTAACAGTTATGAATTGACACATTTTCGTATTCACACATTCGAATGAGATAAAGTACCGTAATGGTAGCGGATTTTTGGGGTATTATTTAGAAATTAGGCATGTTTTCGGGTTGGGAAACTGTTAGCTAAAAATAATCATAATGCACCAGGTTCAGGCTGCAGCAGGCAGGCCCATTTAGGTCCTTAGGGGTGAGGATCCACAAGGCATGCTCCAGGTATGCTTCTTCCCCATTGTTATCCAAATGATGGGCTAGTATTTGAGTTTCTAATGAGAAGAGGGATCGGACCACTGAACTTTTCTTTTGTAGGCATTCTATGGGTAATTTGCAAAGTATGATTTTTATTGGGTAAAAGTTAAGGGCTAGGGGTATAAAAGGGTTCATTATTTTTTATTCTGCACTCTGGGGTGAGGAATTCACTATGCATATGTAGACTAAGGAAGCATAGTTTGAGGTTTCTTTTAGTTTTAACAGTTTATTATGGGGAAGAAATATAGTTTGGTTAGATAACGTTAAGTAGTTTTTGTTTAGTCCTGCAAGGAATATTCTTCAGGGGAAATGAGTTAGGGTAAGGGGCAGTAGTGTAGGTATATCCAGTAGGCTTTTTAGTTTTTATTTTTGTTATTATTTTAAGTCCTGTTGAGGTAATATTGTTTCTGTTCTTTTATTTAACATTGCTGTTGGTTGATTTTATTTTTGGAGTTGGAAATCATTTTTAAATCTCTGAATACTGCGGACCTAATGTCCCGAAACAGGATCTTCTTGTTACAGTACACGGTGATGTGCCAGGGCCTTGAAATGTGTAAATTTGACGTGCAGACTTCATGTGTCGATTACCCACGGCTGCTTTAGTAGACCGATGACACAGGGATACTCTACTGGGTCTTACATTCCCGACTTGATTATATGTTTCATAGCTTTCATGATGTCAGACTAAGCGCGTAGCAAGTATTTGTTTCGTGTAAGCCCGGTAGGTTGAAAACGTTTATATTTAGATAGTATTGGGAGCTCGCCAACATTTTACCAACAATCATGTGCAAACCCGGGCTTATTTTGATTATGGTAGCTACGCCCCTGCCAAAATGTCTTTACAAATGCAAACAAATGATACTACGTAAAGATGTGGTGCAATTATGTTGGATTGTACGGATATATAACATTGGGATACTCTTTACTTGAACGTACACATAAGATATAGCTTTCGTGCCTGTAACAGGCATGTTTGCAAACTGAACTTACTACGCCCTGATTGAATTGTTAAAACTATGTCCAGCATACTTCCTGGTGTAGTTGAGGTGACATGACATCTATACATGTATAGTGGACCAGTTTTAAACAAGGAACTGTGTAAACGACAACCCACACCTCTCTCAGTTATCTGAATACATGTATTATGACCTGAGTCCGTATGTGCGTGACTGTGAGTGTATGCACATCCACCAGTAAGCAGTAGTCAGAAGTACAGTATGTCATGCAGACCGTGCGACAAATACATCCAATTATGTCCATGCAAGTCTAGAATTTGTGACAAGTCTAAATCACCACACTCTCTGAAAGATAGATTCTTAAATGTAATGTATATTTATTCTTCTGTAAACATGTCCATTTCAGAGACAAAACGTTAGACTGTAGTAGCCAGGGAGGGGACGAGCTCACAATCAATTTGGGTACCCGCTGTAAGTATTTAGAGATCGGGCGATCTTTTCTTCACAAACTGAAATTGACTGAAACGCTCTCTTTTCTCAAACAGTTTGATCGTCAGAATAAATGTGCTCGAAATCAGAAAGAACGGCTAACATCGGAGACATGAAGTGTAACTCGGGTTGTTTGGTTATTGTCCAGCACGCTATGTATGCTGTGACCAGCAGCGTGACTAGCTGAGGAAATGTCGCGGCTTCTAATCATTACGATGCACTTTTTTATGCTTATTGTGTTTTGTTTCTGATTTGGGTGTCTCTTTCTATTTAAAGAAGCCCTGAAGATCCGGTTACCATTGGTGTTCATTAACCCTTGCTTGTCGTTGGAGGCGACTTATGGGATTGGACGCATGCTCAGACGCACTTCCTTGGTTGACACATGTCCTCCTATCATGCATTGTCTGTTTCAGACACGATTATTTACAGACCGTCGCCATATGGTCGGAATAATGCTGAGTGCGTGGTAAAACTAAACTTTAATTAATTTGCGCATGCATTCCATAGTAGCTCATCCGCAGTCCTAAAATTTGGGGGAGACCTGTTCGGTCCAAGTACTTGAGTTAGCCGTCCCAGCCCCATAAGTAACGGTTACGATCCGAAATAGGAAAATCCAATTATCTGAAGACCAATAAAGTTTACTGCACAGAGAAGAATACGGTACGGGCGCTTTGCTGGCTCTCTATAAGGCTAGGCATGAGTGATGGGCATAAAGGCGTGTTGGTCACAAGCTATGCTGTCGTCGTATACAAATATACGTACACACAAATGTATACTGTACTCACTATGCATAGCACGACATCTCGGTGTTGAGAATAAATGTTTGATACGATAGTGGCTGATTTGAGCCATCAATTTATCGCAATGCCTGAAAGTGAGAATATATGTAGGATTCTGGTTTTCGACGGAGCTGGACTCTCATACAAGGGCAAGGCAAGAGGACTGATGATTCCCTTCCAGGTGCTATCTGGCCGTTGCTGCCCTGTCATATAATTGTATATTTGACGCTGAATACAGGTATTGTTCACCCATGGATGAACTTGTGCGTTTGTGGAGGCAGCCAATCCAACTAAACAGCCCGGGTTACAATTAAAGAGATTAAAGTATTTGATACAAAATTAGGTTCAGGTCATTTTAATTTTTTTTATGAAAGATTATGATAGATTATGAAAGTCTGGATCATGGTATGTTGTCTTGTAGCTGTTAAAACGCGATGCCTCTGGAAAACGATTTGGAAACAAACAGTTGAAAACGTGTGGATATGATCATGTACACAAAAGGATTATTTGAAGTACCACCTACGTTTTATGTAAATAGATACGGAAACACTACACGTCGAAACAACAAAATTCCTCGTATTAAAATGGTTAAATGGTAGTAGAAATAATTTTTCTCTGACAAAAACAAGAATAAAACTGATATTAAAATTTGGTAACAATTTACAAGCAGTTTGAACTGAATACAAGAAACGCGAATGTCAACAATGCCGGAAAGTATGGTCACCACTACGCCACCAACCGTACTGTTATACAGTTTTCAAGTAATTTAATTGTTGTGATTGTATGAACCACTACTGACGACCGCATCAGTACCTGATGTTCCGTTTTCGAAATCCTACGTATTGCCGTGTCAAGAAACGTTAATGTGTAGCAATGCCATCTTTAATATCAGTTCAGAGTGCATTAACTGTAATTTTGAAATATATATCCCAATGTGCTGGACGCGTACGGAGCACAACCTGAGACCAACTGCGTTTTACATATTTGAAGAACCACCACCATCAACATCCCAATTCTCACCACACAATTCATCACCATCCTCCTCCTCCTCCTCATAACATTGTCGGTGTGAAAAACGGAAATATCCTAAGATTCCTGAGAGTTTTAAGAAAAATAAAGAAACTAAGCCTTTGGTGAGTGCCTATCACAGTACTGCTGCCGTGTATACTACTACAGAGGTACATGTAAAATTTGAGTAAAATTGGTCAAAGAGTTTATGAAATAATGACTTTTAAGTGAGCATGGGGTCGGTCTGGAAAAGGCAAAATGTTCAACTCTTTGTCGTAATTAAGTCTTAATTAGTCGAATGAAGTCATCGAGAGTGAGCTCGACGAGGCGGATCTCTGGAAAACGGAGAAAGCACTCAAAAACAACATGTATCAAGGCACCTACAACTTTAAAGCGACTCAGTTGCGCGTAGGGTATAGTTTGGCGCAGGACAAGTTCGCTAAGATCACGCCGGCTGAACGAGCCATCCACGAGACTTACAGGAACAGACATGCACTGTTTTACCAGGGGACAGGTTGGAACACAAACTCACCTTCAACGAAAGTCGTTTGGACCCTGAACAGCAATCAGGGCAGCTACGCCGTAGAAAAAATCTCACTGGAGTTCGACATGGTCACGAGCTCTGAGCTGGCCCAGCAGATTTGCCACCAGCACTCGGAAAAGCTGTCCGTTCTGTACGACTGAGTCCTGAGGCACTGGACAATCGTCAAGGACAAGAGCAACACGCCGTGGAACGTCAGTCTGAATGTGTCCACGCGAACGATGAAAGGCATCTTGATCGTTCCCTTGGATGACTACGAACTGTTCGAAAAAGATAACCAAAAGTTTTTCAACCCTGAGATCACGAAAGTGGAAGTGACCATCCAGGGCATGCCCTTCTAGCCGTTCAACCAAGGCATGAGGGCTCACCAGCAGTGTTGACAAGATTGAAAAAACTGCCGGTGATCAAAAGCGCACCGGAAACCAATGCGGTAGACAAAGATCTCGATCTCGTCGACGTGTCACTCGGGGAGTAACTGACCAACAAGTACGCCCTGTGGCTGGACATGCAACCCATGGGTGATGACAGGTTGCATGCCAGTTGACGTCGCATTGACAGTGGCATCGAGGGGATCACCATCCAGATCACCAAGAAGACTCATGCCAAGGGCAAATTGAACTCATACTTCATACGTGATCATGGAGGTACAACTGAACATAGACAATGGGAGATTCATGCAAGCCATTTATTGATCTGCCTTGTGATCCTCACTGTCTGATCGTGTGGTGCGGCAAAACGACCTTCGTGGTGGACCTGCTGGAAGGTTACTGTCGGGATGCATTCGAACACGTTGTCATCCTCTGCCCAACTTTGAGCGTGAATGAGACGTAAGAGAGTGGGGGTGATGACAGACCCTGATGTGCACTTAGTCAAACTTCGAACTCGTCAGGACTGGTTGCACATTTACCATGCAAACTGAAAGGAGAATCGACGCTGTTCCTCCTGGACGACTGCAGCACCATCAGGGAAATCGTCAAAAAGAGAGACGTGCTGTCATACCTGGCCTTCTTGGACTGACACACGAAGCACGGCGTTTTGTGTCTTGATGCAGAAATTCAACTCCGTGCTGAAAGACCTGAGGGAACAAACACGTGGGTGGCCCTGTTTCACAGCAAGGGCAGAGATTCGTTTGAGGAATACTTGTGAGAAAACGACGACCAAGTGAAAAAGAGCTTGAAAAGAAAAGATCGATGTGTGTACATGAAAAAATCATAGGATGACCAGCACCTTTTGACTGCAACTACGTGCTTGTCAGCAAAACTGAGACCTACAGCAAAAAATGCAAGTGCGACTACAAGAGCTAAATGTGCAGCATAGACGTGAAATGCCATCATTGTTCTCATCGAACACAACTGACTGTTCAGGATAAAAATCTCAAAGCAGTTTCAAGGTCTCAAAGTTTAACTATCAAACGTACTGGCAGGGTTGCTAATACTTGATAGCAAGACATACATTGCAAGTGAGACATACTTCGCGCAGGAGGAAAGCCGAGTTACTGGAACTGCTGGAGGGACACAAAAGGGAATTCGTGCTGACCACGAAGGATGAACATCAACGAAAACATCAAAGTCAAATCCCTGATCGCCCCCAAAGTTGGTGAGGAACTGAACAATCTGGGGAGCCTCAAATTTCAACTCATGGTGAAAATGTCGCTGAGAAACAGCAGATGGATGGCACCACCGAACACGTCCAGCCTTACTTCAGTGGCAAACAAGAAGTCAGGACTCAACCCGAGACCGTTGACTCTATAATCACATGGCCTTGTGATGGGACATGGACACGACTGACATGGCCTACCTGGACCTAGCCAAGTACAAACCATTCAAAGACATGAACCTGTCGCCGTACTTAAAAAATAAAAAGGCCGTCTTTTACCCCAAAGTCAAAGATATTAATAATTTCTGCTTGGTTGTGGCAGTCATAACTGCTGAGTTCGAACTGAGAGGTAATCTGTGTAGGCGTTCCAGGTATCCGTCGGTCGAGGCACCTGGGACCTACTTCATGGGCATACGTCTTATTCATGCTTGACGACTATATCCTACTGGACACGATTCAACAAATTAAACAATTTAGCCATCAACGTCTTCGCATACGAAGGCAATAAAACCGAATCAGTTCCATGTCCAACGACGTGAGCAGGATTTATTTGTTTCTGATCGAAGGGAAAGAGGGCAAGGATCCCTTCATGGTGATCAAGTATGAGTTGACTGTTGCACAACCAATCAAAATACGACGGCGAACGGTGTCTGCATAGCTTCAAGCAAAGTGACATGCTGGAATTGCACCGAGAGGATTGCCGAGGCATGGGACAGATGGCTGTCCGAATCGACATGCCAACTGAAAACCACAACTTTTTTAAATTTGTCAATCACAAACATCAAATGCCCGAGCCTAACATTGTTTACCCTTCAAAGCCCTCGTCAAAAACGTTGACACCGTCGCTGCATCTTCAGACAAAAGTTTCATGCACACCATGCAAGGACACAAAGCTTGTAGGTTTGTTTACAAGGTAGTCCGATGTGACTAACAATGAACGAATGCTCCTGTGGTCCACCAAGGTCCCAACGCAGTTGCAATATCTCTCAAGGTCTTGAAAGCTGAAGAGAAAATCATCAGGGAAAAAAATATCCTATCCCGCTATCATGTGCATGACACGAAAGGACAAACTCGCTTACGAAAATGCCAAGATTTGCCGCGTGTGCCACGAAGCCCTGAACTGTGATGTCATGAGCGATCACTGCCATATTACTGGCAAGTACAGAGGCACCGCTCACAACCCGTGCAAACTCAAACTCAGAATCGACCCCAAGACCATCAAGATCCCAGTCATCATTCACAACCTTTGTGGATATGATTCCCACCTGATCACGCAGGCCATCGCGAATATCGACAGCAGAATAATGAGCATCCCCAACAACACGGGAAAATGTCTTGTTCTCCTTGGACAGTCTGAAAGTCATTCCTGCTGTCATCTCTGGACAGCCTGTTTAAAGCCAATGACCCAGCACACTTTGACACCATCAGTCGCTACACCAACCCCGAGACTAGACATGTGCTGCTGAGAAAAGGCGTCTATCCCTACTAGTGCATGGATGATTGGACCAATTTCGACGAAACGTGATTACCTCCCACTGAACGTTCTCACGGCAGTTTGACCGACTTCGACAGCACCCAGGACGAAGTGTGGAACAAACTCGGATGTGAAACCCTGGGCAGTTACCATGACCTTTATCTGAAAATCAATGTGATGTTGCTGGCCAGCATATTCGAAATTTTCAGAAAAACATACATGAAATTGTACGGGATAGATCCAATGTGGTAATATTCTCCAGGACTCTTGTGGGACACCTTGCTGAAAATGACCGCCGTGGAACTGAAACCGCTCATGGATTACGACTTGCACCTCTTCGTGGAAAAAGGTCTCCAAGGTAGCATTTCCATTTTTATCCAAACGCTACACCAAATCAGGTAGCATGTATGTCAAATATTACGACCCGTCTCAACTGACGAAATCCTCAAAGTTGATTTAGAATCCCCAATGGAATTACACGACACACACAATGGCCATTTGTTGGCTCCCGAATGATTGATGGTGAACCCAGAATGGATGTCCAACCACCAAAGATACTTGTTGGAGAACAATAAGACGTCCAAAGTAAAAAAAACCTCTTGCTGAACTTGATGAACAAAACCAAATAAATTGCTCACTATCGCAACCTGCAGCTGTACCTGTCATTGGGAATGAAACTCGCCAAAGTCCATCGAGCGTTGAAATTTGATCAAAGTCCTTGGATGGAGCCATACGTAAGATTGAACATGGAAAATGGCCAACATCGACTTCGAGAAAAACCTCTACAAGCTCATGAAGAACTCAGTGTTGGGCAAGACCATGGAGAGCTTGAGAAAACGCGTTGACATCACCACCGACCGATCCACTGAGGAAGAAAAACTCACCAGCCTAGCGTTCAGCTGGAGCAACATCTCCGATTACAACTTGGCAGCGCTGCACATGAAAAAGGCCACATCAAAGTCAATTGACCCGTTTATGTTGAGATGAGCATCCACGACTTATCTTAATGCTGTACACAGACACAGATTCCTTGCTGATGGAAATATGCATCGAGGATGTGTGCTAGGGCATGAAGAAATGCATGCACCTCTACGACACCAGCGACACCAGAAACACCAGCGACTATCCCAGAGGCCACCCGACGCACAGCCGGACCAACAAAGTGTTGGGCAAGATGCTTGCGTGCTTGCTTCGAAGTTGGTATTTTGAAAACTATTCAACCGATTTTGCTCAAATTTTGCATGCACCTCAGTAGTAGCATACACAATAGCGAAACTGTAATAGGGACTCACCAAAGGCGTATTTTAAAAAATTAAATTAAGCCTTTGTGGAGGACCTGTCACAGTACCGCTATCGTGTATACTATTTGGATCTCGTGACAGTACCAAAGTAGGGAGTGCTGATTGTACAACAGTGTTGGGAATCGTGGCAGTACTAGCATAAGAAGTGATGGATGTACAATAGTGTAGGAATCGTGGCAGTACCACCATAAGAAGTGATGGATGTACAATAGTGTAGGAATCGTGGCAGTACCACCATAAGAAGTGGTGGATGTACAATAGTGTAGGAATCGTGGCAGTACCACCATAAGAAGTGGTGGATGTACAATAGTGTAGGAATCGTGGCAGTACCACCATAAGAAGTGATGGATGTACAATAGTGTAGGAATCGTGGCAGTACCTCCATAAGAAGTGGTGGATGTACAATAGTGTAGGAATCGTGGCAGTACCACCATAAGAAGTGGTGGATGTACAATAGTGTAGGAATCGTGGCAGTACCACCATAAGAAGTGGTGGATGTACAATAGTGTAGGAATCGTGGCAGTACCACCATAAGAAGTGGTGGATGTACAATAGTGTAGGAATCGTGGCAGTACCACCATAAGAAGTGGTGGATGTACAATAGTGTAGGAATCGTGGCAGTACCACCATAAGAAGTGGTGGATGTACAATAGTGTAGGAATCGTGGCAGTACCACCATAAGAAGTGGTGGATATACAATAGTGTAGGAATCGTGGCAGTACCACCATAAGAAGTGGTGGATGTACAATAGTGTAGGAATCGTGGCAGTACCACCATAAGAAGTGGTGGATGTACAATAGTGTAGGAATCGTGGCAGTACCACCATAAGAAGTGATGGATGTACAATAGTGTAGGAATCGTGGCAGTACCACCATAAGAAGTGGTGGATGTACAATAGTGTAGGAATCGTGGCAGTACCACCATAAGAAGTGGTGGATATACAATAGTGTAGGAATCGTGGATGTACCACCATAAGAAGTTGTGGATGTACAATAGTGTAGGAATCGTGGCAGTACCTCCATAAGAAGTGGTGGATGTACAATAGTGTAGGAATCGTGGCAGTACCACCATAAGAAGTGGTGGATGTACAATAGTGTAGGAATCGTGGCAGTACCACCATAAGAAGTGGTGGATGTACAATAGTGTAGGAATCGTGGCAGTACCACCATAAGAAGTGGTGGATGTACAATAGTGTAGGAATCGTGGCAGTACCACCATAAGAAGTGGTGGATGTACAATAGTGTAGGAATCGTGGCAGTACCACCATAAGAAGTGGTGGATGTACAATAGTGTAGGAATCGTGGCAGTACCACCATAAGAAGTTGTGGATGTACAATAGTGTAGGAATCGTGGCAGTACCACCATAAGAAGTGGTGGATGTACAATAGTGTAGGAATCGTGGCAGTACCACCATAAGAAGTGGTGGATGTACAATAGTGTAGGAATCGTGGCAGTACCACCATAAGAAGTGGTGGATGTACAATAGTGTAGGAATCGTGGCAGTACCACCATAAGAAGTGGTGGATGTACAATAGTGTAGGAATCGTGGCAGTACCTCCATAAGAAGTGGTGGATGTACAATAGTGTAGGAATCGTGGCAGTACCACCATAAGAAGTGGTGGATGTACAATAGTGTAGGAATCGTGGCAGTACCACCATAAGAAGTGATGGATGTACAATAGTGTAGGAATCGTGGCAGTACCACCATAAGAAGTGGTGGATGTACAATAGTGTAGGAATCGTGGCAGTACCACCATAAGAAGTGGTGGATGTACAATAGTGTAGGAATCGTGGCAGTACCACCATAAGAAGTGATGGATGTACAATAGTGTAGGAATCGTGGCAGTACCACCATAAGAAGTGGTGGATGTACAATAGTGTAGGAATCGTGGCAGTACCACCATAAGAAGTGGTGGATGTACAATAGTGTAGGAATCGTGGCAGTACCACCATAAGAAGTGGTGGATGTACAATAGTGTAGGAATCGTGGCAGTACCACCATAAGAAGTGGTGGATGTACAATAGTGTAGGAATCGTGGCAGTACCACCATAAGAAGTGGTGGATGTACAATAGTGTAGGAATCGTGGCAGTACCACCATAAGAAGTGGTGGATGTACAATAGTGTAGGAATCGTGGCAGTACCACCATAAGAAGTGGTGGATGTACAATAGTGTAGGAATCGTGGATGTACCAACATAAGAAGTGGTGGATGTACAATAGTGTAGGAATCGTGGCAGTACCTCCATAAGAAGTTGTGGATGTACAATAGTGTAGGAATCGTGGCAGTACCACCATAAGAAGTGATGGATGTACAATAGTGTAGGAATCGTGGCAGTACCTCCATAAGAAGTGGTGGATGTACAATAGTGTAGGAATCGTGGCAGTACCACCATAAGAAGTGGTGGATGTACAATAGTGTAGGAATCGTGGCAGTACCACCATAAGAAGTGATGGATGTACAATAGTGTAGGAATCGTGGCAGTACCACCATAAGAAGTGGTGGATGTACAATAGTGTAGGAATCGTGGCAGTACCACCATAAGAAGTGGTGGATGTACAATAGTGTAGGAATCGTGGCAGTACCACCATAAGAAGTGATGGATGTACAATAGTGTAGGAATCGTGGCAGTACCACCATAAGAAGTGGTGGATGTACAATAGTGTAGGAATCGTGGCAGTACCACCATAAGAAGTGGTGGATGTACAATAGTGTAGGAATCGTGGCAGTACCACCATAAGAAGTGGTGGATGTACAATAGTGTAGGAATCGTGGCAGTACCACCATAAGAAGTGGTGGATGTACAATAGTGTAGGAATCGTGGCAGTACCACCATAAGAAGTGGTGGATGTACAATAGTGTAGGAATCGTGGCAGTACCACCATAAGAAGTGGTGGATGTACAATAGTGTAGGAATCGTGGCAGTACCACCATAAGAAGTGGTGGATGTACAATAGTGTAGGAATCGTGGATGTACCAACATAAGAAGTGGTGGATGTACAATAGTGTAGGAATCGTGGCAGTACCTCCATAAGAAGTTGTGGATGTACAATAGTGTAGGAATCGTGGCAGTACCACCATAAGAAGTGATGGATGTACAATAGTGTAGGAATCGTGGCAGTACCTCCATAAGAAGTTGTGGATGTACAATAGTGTAGGAATCGTGGCAGTACCACCATAAGAAGTGATGGATGTACAATAGTGTAGGAATCGTGGCAGTACCACCATAAGAAGTGGTGGATGTACAATAGTGTAGGAATCGTGGCAGTACCACCATAAGAAGTGGTGGATGTACAATAGTGTAGGAATCGTGGCAGTACCTCCATAAGAAGTGGTGGATGTACAATAGTGTAGGAATCGTGGCAGTACCACCATAAGAAGTGATGGATGTACAATAGTGTAGGAATCGTGGCAGTACCTCCATAAGAAGTTGTGGATGTACAATAGTGTAGGAATCGTGGCAGTACCACCATAAGAAGTGATGGATGTACAATAGTGTAGGAATCGTGGCAGTACCACCATAAGAAGTGGTGGATATACAATAGTGTAGGAATCGTGGCAGTACCACCATAAGAAGTGGTGGATGTACAATAGTGTAGGAATCGTGGCAGTACCACCATAAGAAGTGATGGATGTACAATAGTGTAGGAATCGTGACAGTACCACCATAAGAAGTGGTGGATATACAATAGTGTAGGAATCGTGGCAGTACCTCCATAAGAAGTTGTGGATGTACAATAGTGTAGGAATCGTGGCAGTACCACCATAAGAAGTGATGGATGTACAATAGTGTAGGAATCGAGGCAGTACCACCATAAGAAGTGGTGGATGTACAATAGTGTAGGAATCGTGGCAGTACCTCCATAAGAAGTGGTGGATGTACAATAGTGTAGGAATCGTGGCAGTACCACCATAAGAAGTGGTGGATGTACAATAGTGTAGGAATCGTGGCAGTACCACCATAAGAAGTTGTGGATGTACAATAGTGTAGGAATCGTGGCAGTACCACCATAAGAAGTGGTGGATGTACAATAGTGTAGGAATCGTGGCAGTACCACCATAAGAAGTGGTGGATGTACAATAGTGTAGGAATCGTGGCAGTACCACCATAAGAAGTGGTGGATGTACAATAGTGTAGGAATCGTGGCAGTACCACCATAAGAAGTGATGGATGTACAATAGTGTAGGAATCGTGGCAGTACCTCCATAAGAAGTGGTGGATGTACAATAGTGTAGGAATCGTGGCAGTACCTCCATAAGAAGTGGTGGATGTACAATAGTGTAGGAATCGTGGCAGTACCACCATAAGAAGTGATGGATGTACAATAGTGTAGGAATCGTGGCAGTACCACCATAAGAAGTGGTGGATGTACAATAGTGTAGGAATCGTGGCAGTACCACCATAAGAAGTGGTGGATGTACAATAGTGTAGGAATCGTGGCAGTACCACCATAAGAAGTGGTGGATGTACAATAGTGTAGGAATCGTGGCAGTACCACCATAAGAAGTGGTGGATGTACAATAGTGTAGGAATCGTGGCAGTACCTCCATAAGAAGTGGTGGATGTACAATAGTGTAGGAATCGTGGCAGTACCACCATAAGAAGTGATGGATGTACAATAGTGTAGGAATCGTGGCAGTACCACCATAAGAAGTGGTGGATGTACAATAGTGTAGGAATCGTGGCAGTACCACCATAAGAAGTGGTGGATGTACAATAGTGTAGGAATCGTGGCAGTACCACCATAAGAAGTGGTGGATGTACAATAGTGTAGGAATCGTGGCAGTACCACCATAAGAAGTGGTGGATGTACAATAGTGTAGGAATCGTGGCAGTACCACCATAAGAAGTGGTGGATGTACAATAGTGTAGGAATCGTGGCAGTACCACCATAAGAAGTTGTGGATGTACAATAGTGTAGGAATCGTGGCAGTACCACCATAAGAAGTGGTGGATGTACAATAGTGTAGGAATCGTGGCAGTACCACCATAAGAAGTGGTGGATGTACAATAGTGTAGGAATCGTGGCAGTACCACCATAAGAAGTGGTGGATGTACAATAGTGTAGGAATCGTGGCAGTACCACCATAAGAAGTGATGGATGTACAATAGTGTAGGAATCGTGGCAGTACCTCCATAAGAAGTGGTGGATGTACAATAGTGTAGGAATCGTGGCAGTACCTCCAGAAGAAGTGGTGGATGTACAATAGTGTAGGAATCGTGGCAGTACCACCATAAGAAGTGATGGATGTACAATAGTGTAGGAATCGTGGCAGTACCACCATAAGAAGTGGTGGATGTACAATAGTGTAGGAATCGTGGCAGTACCACCATAAGAAGTGGTGGATGTACAATAGTGTAGGAATCGTGGCAGTACCACCATAAGAAGTGGTGGATGTACAATAGTGTAGGAATCGTGGCAGTACCACCATAAGAAGTGGTGGATGTACAATAGTGTAGGAATCGTGGCAGTACCTCCATAAGAAGTGGTGGATGTACAATAGTGTAGGAATCGTGGCAGTACCACCATAAGAAGTGATGGATGTACAATAGTGTAGGAATCGTGGCAGTACCACCATAAGAAGTGGTGGATGTACAATAGTGTAGGAATCGTGGCAGTACCACCATAAGAAGTGGTGGATGTACAATAGTGTAGGAATCGTGGCAGTACCACCATAAGAAGTGGTGGATGTACAATAGTGTAGGAATCGTGGCAGTACCACCATAAGAAGTGATGGATGTACAATAGTGTAGGAATCGTGGCAGTACCACCATAAGAAGTGGTGGATGTACAATAGTGTAGGAATCGTGGCAGTACCACCATAAGAAGTGGTGGATGTACAATAGTGTAGGAATCGTGGCAGTACCTCCATAAGAAGTGATGGATGTACAATAGTGTAGGAATCGTGGCAGTACCACCATAAGAAGTGGTGGATGTACAATAGTGTAGGAATCGTGGCAGTACCACCATAAGAAGTGGTGGATGTACAATAGTGTAGGAATCGTGGCAGTACCACCATAAGAAGTGGTGGATGTACAATAGTGTAGGAATCGTGGCAGTACCACCATAAGAAGTGGTGGATGTACAATAGTGTAGGAATCGTGGCAGTACCACCATAAGAAGTGGTGGATGTACAATAGTGTAGGAATCGTGGCAGTACCACCATAAGAAGTGGTGGATGTACAATAGTGTAGGAATCGTGGCAGTACCACCATAAGAAGTGGTGGATGTACAATAGTGTAGGAATCGTGGCAGTACCACCATAAGAAGTGGTGGATGTACAATAGTGTAGGAATCGTGGCAGTACCACCATAAGAAGTGATGGATGTACAATAGTGTAGGAATCGTGGCAGTACCTCCATAAGAAGTGGTGGATGTACAATAGTGTAGGAATCGTGGCAGTACCTCCATAAGAAGTGGTGGATGTACAATAGTGTAGGAATCGTGGCAGTACCACCATAAGAAGTGATGGATGTACAATAGTGTAGGAATCGTGGCAGTACCACCATAAGAAGTGGTGGATGTACAATAGTGTAGGAATCGTGGCAGTACCACCATAAGAAGTGGTGGATGTACAATAGTGTAGGAATCGTGGATGTACCAACATAAGAAGTGGTGATTGTACAATGGTGTAGGGGTTCCTGGTAGTAAGAGCATAAGGAGTGCTAGCTGCACAATAGTGCTGGCAGTCTGACAGTACCAACAAAAGGGGCGCTGAACAGTGTACAATAACTGTGCACAGCCACACCTACTGACTTCCTATTGTGACTGCCAGTAAACAGTGGGATCAGTTTTGTCGCCATGTTTACGTATGTCACAATGTGAATTGGTGGACTTCCGTGTTAAGCCCGAGGCCTCATGTCTCGAGTTCTACATACAGAGTAATCCCAGAGCACTGATCCTGCTGTTGGGAAACACATCGATGTCCGCGCAGGGTAAACACGCGGTGATTTGGGGCATACACCTTGAGATCCGGTGTCTTGCACAACACAAACAAATAGTGCTGTTTGTATTCGTATCACTGCATAAATTGTCAACGTTACTATGATCATTTACACGTATTATATTTGTTCCACGACCTGCAAGAATCACTTTGACACCTCTTATACACAAGCACATATGTGCAGGCGAACATGTGCCATGCAGTGTATGCGAGTGAGCATAGTATGAAATAGTAAGAACGATGAGACATTTGTATTTGGAGAGACATGCCCTTGTAGTCAAGGTGACAGTATATGAAGCAGTAAGACCGATGAGACACCTGTGCTGGGTGAGGCATGCACTTGTAGTCAAGGTGACAATATATGAAGTAGTAACATCTATAAGACGCCTGTATTTGGAGAGACATGGACATGTAGTCAAGGTGACAATATATGAAGTAGTAACATCTATAAGACGCCTGTATTTGGAGAGACATGGACATGTAGTCAAGGTGACAATATATGAAGTAGTAACATCTATAAGACGCCTGTATTTGGAGAGACATGGACATGTAGTCAAGGTGACAATATATGAAGTAGTAACATCTATAAGACGCCTGTATTTGGAGAGACATGGACATGTAGTCAAGGTGACAATATATGAAGTAGTAACATCTATAAGACGCCTGTATTTGGAGAGACATGGACATGTAGTCAAGGTGACAGTATATGAAGTAGTAACATCTATAAGACGCTTGTATTTGGAGAGACATGGACATGTAGTCAAGGTGACAGTATATGAAGCAGTAAGACCGATGAGACACCTGTGCTGGGTGAGGCATGCACTTGTAGTCAAGGTGACAATATATGAAGTAGTAACATCTATAAGACGCCTGTATTTGGAGAGACATGGACATGTAGTCAAGGTGACAATATATGAAGTAGTAACATCTATAAGACGCCTGTATTTGGAGAGACATGGACATGTAGTCAAGGTGACAAGAGTATGAAGCAGTAAGACGAGTGAGACACTTGTGTTGGGGAAGACAAACCCCTGTAGTCAAGGTGACAACGTATGAAGCAGTAAGGCAGGTGTGATATCTGTCTTGGGGGGAAACATGCCCTTGTAGTCAAGGTGGCAATATATGAAGAGGTAAGGCTTGTGCGACATCTGTGTTGGGGGAGACAAGCCCCTGTAGTCAAGGTGACAACGTATGAAGCAGTAAGGCAGGTGAGACACCTATGTTAGGGAGAGAAGCCCCTGTAGTCAAGGTGACAACGTATGAAGCAGTAAGGCAGGTGAGACACCTATGTTTGGGAGAGAGAAGCCCCTGTAGTCAAGGTGACAACGTATGAAGCAGTAAGGCAGGTGAGACACCTATGTTTGGGAGAGACAAGCCCCTGTAGTCAAGGTGACAACGTATGAAGCAGTAAGGCAGGTGAGACACCTATGTTTGGGAGAGACAAACCCCTGTAGTCAAGGTGACAACGTATGAAGCAGTAAGGCAGGTGTGATATCTGTCTTGGGGGGAAACATGCCCTTGTAGTCAAGGTGGCAATATATGAAGAGGTAAGGCTTGTGCGACATCTGTGTTGGGGGAGACAAGCCCCTTTCGTCAAGGTGACAACGCATGAAGCAGTAAGGCAGGTGAGACACCTATGTTTGGGAGAGACAAGCCCCTGTAGTCAAGGTGACAACGTATGAAGCAGTAAGGCAGGTGAGACACCTATGTTTGGGAGAGACAAACCCCTGTAGTCAAGGTGACAACGTATGAAGCAGTAAGGCAGGTGTGATATCTGTCTTGGGGGGAAACATGCCCTTGTAGTCAAGGTGGCAATATATGAAGAGGTAAGGCTTGTGCGACATCTGTGTTGGGGGAGACAAGCCCCTGTAGTCAAGGTGACAACGTATGAAGCAGTAAGGCAGGTGAGACACCTATGTTTGGGAGAGACAAGCCCCTGTAGTCAAGGTGACAACGTATGAAGCAGTAAGGCAGGTGAGACACCTATGTTTGGGAGAGACAAGCCCCTGTAGTCAAGGTGACAACGTATGAAGCAGTAAGGCAGGTGAGACACCTATTTTTGGGAGAGACAAGCCCCTGTAGTCAAGGTGACAACGTGTGAAGCAGTAAGGCAGGTGAGACACCTATGTTTGGGAGAGACAAGCCCCTGTAGTCAAGGTGACAACGTACGAGATGCAAGCCCGTGAAATGTAGGACACTGTGCTATTTTTGTCAGCTGCAGGTATTTCGAGTGACACATCGCCAAGCTATCTGATACTGGTAGTTATCTGACTTCAGTGTAACAGGAAGAAGTTATCTTCACCTGATCGTGGTTCAGTCCATAAAGTCCCCAAGTAATTAGCCCTTAATAGCGAGGTCGCGGTCACAGTGACAGCAAACACAGGTGTGGTTGGGATTAAGTTGTACTGATCTTTTGTTACATCGGTATACTCACGAGTGCATTATTCGGGGACACTGCATGTTGTTATATGGTCAGTTTAATATTAACGACGATGCTGCAGCTAGGTGTGCTGGGATATCCTGGCGACCAGGATGTTCATGACTGACTGGCCCGTGCACCCCGGCATCTACTGCAGGAGGCATCAGCGGGTGTTTGTGCACGGTCACTCACTCATCACTTGTACATTATGTTGGCAAACACTGAGAGTGGAGTTATTTGTAGACTGAACAAAAGAACGGCGTTAGCATGCCAAGACTTCTCAGCACCAGACATTCAAATGCTCGTGTCCACAACCACAGTCCGGTGTTCGCTCTGTATGGTGATTAACCCTTTAGTAACATATCAAGCACAGTCCAGTGTTCGCTCTGTATGGTGATTAATCCTGTAGTAACATATCAAGCACAGTCCAGTGTTCGCTCTGTATGGTGATTAACCCTTTAGTAACATATCAAGCACAGTCCAGTGTTCGCTCTGTATGCTGATTACCCCTGTAGTGACATGCCCAGCCCAGCCCAGTGTTCGCTCTATAACATGATTACCCATGTAGTAACGTGGCAACTATAGTTCAGTGTTTACTCTGTAAGCTGATTATCCCAGTAGTAACATGCCAAGCACATCCCAGTGTTCGCTCTATAAGCTGATTTCCCTAATAGTAACATGACAACCGTAGTTCGAACGTGTTCGTTCTTTTATGTGATTACACTGCTTCTAACATGCCTAGCACCCCAGGCTCTAGCTGTCTCATGGTCCCTGAACCAAATGATTTCCCCTTCTGTCTTGCCGTCCCTTCAATGCTGAAGTAAGTCTAGATTCCCTGAGGTTACGGTTCTGATTTTCTTATATAACTGGGACTCCTTTTCAGTTTAACTGGGTTTATTTGTCCCTATCGGAACTTGGAACCGGTTAAGGTTGACTTTACCCTTCTTGACTTTCTTCAACCTCTAACATAACCGGCCGGCGCTTAGTCAGAGTACATGTTCGTATATCTTCTGTTCAAAGTTAATCATACAAACAAAACGTTTTAAACTGATCACTAAACTGTTTACAGGTTAACTGCTCACTCCCGACTTTTGTGTACAATTTACATTTTGTATATCAACCTTGATGATGTGTTCATTGTAAGTGTGTGTATTATAAAAGCGATATTGTTGGAAAACCCCGATCCGTGTATAATTCACGGGAAGAAATATGCATAAGCCATATTCACACACGAAGCCGTGAGCAGTTACACAACATTTGGTAATGGATAGTCAACAGTTGTACATGTAGGTCGTTCTGGTAATATGTCTCACAGTCCCTGAACCATATTATTTTCCGTACGGCCTACCTTCCCTGCAGTGCTAAAGCTCAAAATGAAGTCTAGGTGTAAGTCCTGAATCTCTGGTCTTCCTGGGTCTCCTTTTCAGTTTTAATGGGTGTAGTTATTACAATAGAAATATACATGCGTACATATTTAGAGACTGAGCATTCGTCAAGGTGTTCTGTTCCCATGCTGTTGCAATGGTCAAAGTCTTCATGCCGAGTGTTCTAAGCAGGTCTGGGGCGGTGGGGTAGTCTAGATGTTAAAGCGTTCGCTCGTTACGCTGAAGACACGGGTTCTATTCCCCACATGGATACAATGTTTGAGTGTTTTCTGGTGTCCCCCGGCGTGATATTGCTGGGGTATTGCGTAAAACTAATCTTACTCACTCAACTGTTAAAAAAAATATTCGGTGCACTTGTGTCCTAATTCGGTTTGGAACACAATCTACTCGCGGCGTAAAACCATACTCACTCAATATCTAACAAGACTTTGACGAATATTATTTGTCATAACTAATTACAGAAACCATTTACAAGTCACCATTAGGGTTAATTTGTTCTTTTAACAATAATTTCATGTAGGGCTGTGTACTGGCAAATATATTGCATTGCAATATACATGTATTGCGATTCAGGTACCCGTACTGCGATACGTATTGGGATATATTGACACCAACTGTACATGACAATCCTATTTTCTTTATTACAAGACCCTAAACAGATATGTTAGGGTTCTGATAACAGAAAACTCAAAATTAGGCTGCATAGTCAGGGATTCTATTTTCTTTTTATACACTTTCACACTGAATGATGAAGGAAAATATTTGTTGTGAATGGAAGTCTGTGTATATATTGTAATTAAAACCATAAACATAATCATAAACTCTCCATATATGTTCTTTATCCTATATATTACGTCTCAGAAAAGGATATTGCAATAGGTATCGTCTGAAATGGCGACATCCCGGATTTTCGGTGCAGGGCAAGTTACTTGACAATACCTCAACTGTGCCCGGACACCACTTACTGAAGTTACATCACTGTGAATGCTGTCAACGAGCAGTTCTGATAGCTTACTATGCGGAGTAGTATCTGAATAGATTCTGAGTGTTCCCCGTCAATATCATAATTCACATCATCTGGAGAGGTCAAATAATGATTTTACTCCAGGAGCAGAGACATTAATCATGGCTTCTTCATGCAAAGCCTCCAACCCGTTCAGACGTGAATCCCAACAGATTTGCTACATGGCTGATTATCACCCTCTTTCAGTCGGCCATAATTTGTGTTTGTGGCGCTACTTGGTACCAGTCGCCATGGCCACCGACCTCTTGCATTGATTACATTATGCAATACACAGATACAACTTGCTGAGTGATGTAAGCGACTTTCCCAGCACTGCCACAGTGCAAGTTCTGTGAGGCTCTGACAGCGGTGTTATGCCTCAATGTTGAACAATGCTAAATAACGAACTCCGATTATGCCTATGTTATAAAATCAGCTTTTATGACATATGGTTAGACATGTGGTTTGGGTTTCCTGGCCACCCGAATACGTAGTCTGTCAATGCTTTCAGTATGTCCAACTGTGCACAAACATCATCGATGCAGTCCTAAGGGACTGATATGACGCTGTCGCATATAAAGGGACACAACTATGTGTTGTCAATCTCTTGTATATCAAAATCTCCAGGCTAAGAAGTATACAAGTGACAAGAGACAAGTGCCATGAGCCATAGTGCTAAGATACCAAAATCATTACACAGTGCGCAAGATATATTGATCTACTGTTCAGGGCTACTGCACATGAATCATTCCTTTGAGAAACAATGGTAACTTCTTCATACAAACAGAATATGTTGTTGACATTAATAAGACAAACTTACCATGGGATGGATTGTTATAAAACTGTTGTACAAAAAGCTCTCTAGAGTCTTATAATAAGGACATAACAGAAAGAAGTGGAATTCATCATCAACAGATGCTACACGACAACTTCAAGCATAACAGCTGGTTATGATCTTCCATAGTAACTGTAAACACTCAGTGATGCACCACGAAATATGTAGTACACTCTAACAGATCCCAGCTTTGACTGAAACAGCTCTAATGAGTACAAGTAATACAGTACACAAGATATATAGATATGCAGTGCACAAGATATATTGATATACAGTGCAAAACTAACTACCATGATACATTTCTTTGAAGAACAGTGGCATTCTCTTCATAAGAACAACATTTTTTGTTGTTGACATGAAACTAACTTATGATGGGAAAGATTGTTATACTATGGTGGTACAAACAGTTCTCTGCGTGTCTTTTAATGAGGACATAACAGAAGGAAGTGCAGTTCATCTCCAGCAGATCAGTCATTACACTTCAAGCATATATAACAGTTGGTTATCATCGTTCAAACATTTGAACGTTGAATATGAAGACTTATGCACTGCACAACGATAAATGATATATATTTACACACACACAGAGAGAGAGAGAGAGAGAGAGAGAGAGAGAGGGAGAGAGAGAGAGAGAGAGAGAGAGAGAGAGTTTGAGAGTTTGTAGTGTAGAGCGCCGAATGTAAATGTTCAGGTACGAGAAATATGAGTCAGTATATCATGTTTTCCGTGTCTATACATTCCGTCTTTCTGTTCGTGTAACTTGGTGGAGATTCGGTATGTGCCGACTATGTTTCCTTATACGGGTGACAAAGGTTGTTTCAGTCTACGCGTCTTGGTCGTGTTTCGGTATATGTAGGAATATACAATGTTTCGATATAAGGCTATCTCGCAAGTTCTAACCATAACACTGACATCAAATTTGTATACGCTCCTCTGTTAAATCTCCGTTAGAGTGTAAGCATGGTTTATGTGTAGTAACATCACCTATTCAAAGACGGATCTTAACTAAATTTCAACAACGAGAACTGTAAACTCTAACTTACCAGCTGTTAAACTGCTTTCACTGTTTCAAGAATAAGGTCTTTAAATTAAATAAAATATCTATCTAGTTTGTATATACACGTTTTACGTGTCCTTGTGTATAGACAGTGTATGTCCCACAGTATAAGACAAAAGACGTGCACTTTCCACACACACCATTGCTAGTTCTCTTAAAAGTTATTACAAACTTCCAGGTATGTAAAATGATTATCACAAACTGTAACTAGTTACCATGGAAACGAAAAAGTAATGAAGACAAAGATAATTCATCATGGGCAAGTCCGTTCTCAACAACATACATGCGGCGTGTAACCTTATATAATCATGACATACATACTAAGTAAAAATATATCTAAAACGCATTTGGTGACGATGATAATCGATGACATTAGAGCCCATCTCTTTGATACAGAAATCTATATGCTTCTATATATCCCATACCGACATGTATCTACATCGCAGGTTACACCGTGAACGGGACACAAGACATTATTCAGCGCAAAGCTTCCAATAAATATACAGTGCTGTTTTTGACGACAGGACTTGTGAAGTTTGTGAGTATGTTCAAGTAAGTAAAAGTTTATGTTACTGGCGAGCGAGACTGTGTAGTTAGGCCTTTACCTAATGACACCCCGATTTGCTATGCCGTGTTACTAAAGACCGCAGCTGTCATGTTGCAAGTGTGTTATCGATTACATACCAGATTGTTCTCTTTTACTGTCCAACAGATCATGATTAAAATACATGCATGTTCATGCACAACCTCGATGTCCATTAGGTGGCAAAATATTCAGTGTTTAGCACACATGTGCGGCCCTTTCGCCAAGAAATTAGTTGCCAGGATACTACACTCGACCAACAAAGGGTGCGTCATTCACAAGCGGGCTCAAAGATGTAATACTGCATTACCTTGCCATTGATTTTCTTTTGACATTGCTGTAGGGAACCTATCAACATTCTAAAACATGTTTAGTGTCAATATGGTCTCACTTTCGAATAACATACGAAATGTTTTACTCACGCGTAAATGCGCAATGTTATTTATCCATTCTATTGATCCTACAGATAACACAAATATTTGTTTAACTGATGACAGCTTGGTTACTGTCTATAAGAAAATGAATCACGTAATTTTGAACTGGCCCCTAACACCGGATCTTATTTCCATGCGTAACCAAGAAGGCGCACACCGCTTTTGCACACGAGCTAATGATTCATTTCGCAGTCGGGATCACGAAGCAACAGCCATACCCAGCATCCGCCATTTTGGAAAGTGCCGCTCAGGCCCTTCCTTTTTCAAATCGAATCTAGTTGTTGAAGAATCGCCGATCGCTTCACATTTCGACACTTCTGGTGGAGATTGCCAGAATGACTGACCAGGCGAAAGAGTTTGACGAGTTGGTGTACAAGGCCAGACTGGCAGAGCAGGCAGAAAGGTACGATGATATGGCCGAGGCGATGAGACAAGTGACAGAGCGTGATCAGAAAGCGCTTACCCCCGATCAGCGAAATCTATTGTCAGTGGCATTTAAGAATGTTGTCGGCGCTAGAAGATCGTCATGGAGGGTTGTTTGTATGATCGAAAACAAGCCAGAAACAGCGGACAGGAAGAAGGAAATTGCTAAAGAGTTTCGACAAAGTATAGAGAAAGAACTGAATAAGACATGTAATGTTGTTTTGGAATTATTGGACAAGCATCTCATCGAGAAAGCAGAGGACGACGCAGCCAAAGTATTTTACCTGAAGATGAAAGGCGATTACTACAGGTACATTGCTGAATTCTCCGAAGGCGACAGCAAGACAGAGGTCCAGCAGAAGGCTCAACAAGCTTATGAAGAAGCATACGAAATCGCAAAGAAAAAAATGGAAAAAACGCATCCCAACCGTTTAGGCTTGGCACTGAACTTTTCTGTTTTCTATTATGAAATTCTAAATTCTCCAGACAAGGCATGTGCTTTGGCAAAGGAAGCCTTTGATGACGCCATAGTAGAGATAGATCAACTTGGCTGTGAGGACTATAAGGACAGTTCACTTATAATGCAACTCCTGCGTGACAACCTGACACTGTGGACGTCTGATGCTACCTGTGAGGACGAACAGGGGCAGACACAGGAGTGAACACTGAAAAGAAACTGTGCGAAAATTGGTTGAATGTGAAGTTGGAACAGTCTCAATAGTCACTCTTGTTCTCTCGTTTGTCCCATGGACTCCAAAGCTTGGACTAGTTGAATTTGCTGCTTGCACACTCTCCAGAATGACAGTATCATGTATGAATTACAGAGTTGTGCCAGGAAAGAGTTTTCGTATTTTGCTTGTTTCCTCTTGAGAAAGCTTGGACACCCATACTTCTGAGTACTGACTCTTCATATCATGTTTTTCTTGTCCAAAGTTATAATATGATATCTGTGAGGATAGTTTGTTGACATTTTAATAACACTGGACATTTTAGTGGCATACAGGTAGTGACGGTTTTGTCAGAATTTTTAAGTTCTCTACTTTAATTGCTGAAAGAAAGATAGGCTAACAATTTTTTAAGTGCTTGATAATATATAGATAAGCAACATGTCTTAAATTGTTATGTAATCTTGATCAATATTAAAGCTATCTGATACATCCACCAATGTAACTTGTGTTGATGTTTTTCTATAGAATAAATTAGGACATGACAAATAATACTGTCAGCAAGCACTGGTTCCAGCTATTCTATTGGAGTTACCTCCCTTGTCTAGTGCATGTGCTAGGTCGCCGCCACATTTGAATGATTAGCGTGATCCAGATTTGACTCAATGTCTATTTACTGAGAATGATTGAAGAATTTGTGATAAATCATGACTGTTTTTAGATTCGTTAGTGTAATTCTGCTGTTAATCTTGGCTGTGGCATAAATTTGTACAATTTTCCATTTACAAATTGACTTCATCTATGATATGTATTGGCATCTGAATTAAAGTGATTTTCATGTCCATTTTTAAGCTTTTGAGAATTTTAATCTTGACTTTATGTAAATTGACACTTTTTATAAATCTTGTCACCTTCCACTCTCATGGCAACAAGGATTGTTATGAAACACAAGCTGTATTTTGTTGATTATTGTTACTCTGTTTGTGATAATGCATGCTAAGCTGCAAACAGTATTTTTGTGAGTCAACTATACTCCGAAGACAACTTGCTTTTCATGTATCAAGGAAGTTTAATCTATTCTTTATTGAATAGTGACAGCTTTCAGGAACTTTTGTAGCCAGATTGAAATTTTAGGACTAAGTGATGGTAACGTAGCTAGTGTAAGACATAAACAGTTTATTAGTTTGAGCTAGCCCTGTTGATGTGATATTTAACAGATTTTTGTGATATAAAGACTGTTTAGTATTAATAACTGACTGAAGTGCTTTATCAAGAGTGCCAGTATATCAGGTTATCTTGTTTTCCACAAATACACTCGAAATTTAGACGGCAAGTTGATGTATGGGCAAGTGTTTTCAATTTCAAACTCAAAATCTGATGCATTTTGATGCTTGATAGCATCAACATTACTGTCTGTCAGTTAATCAGATCTGTTAATCCATGTCTCACAGGCACTCCAGCCTGACTGTTCATATGATGAAAAAGCATTATGAGATTTATTTTTGTTGTCACGTAGCATTATCCTCATCAAGATTCAGGTGATAAACAATGATGTTAGAGGATTCACATGACTGTCTGCAATGTTTGCATCTGAAAAGGTTTGTCAAAATATTTGAGTTGTGCTTTGTTTGATAGGTGGGAATTCTGAAATTACTGTCTGCTCGATCAATGCTTTGCTTTTGATTGGCCAATTTAGTAGGTCAACTTCTGTGAATGCTTTTTAACATTTAATATGTTGTGGGATGGGTACAACAAAGTGCTAAGTAAATATGTTGAGGGAAACATATCTGAAATATTTTACAAACAAGAAACTATGCTGATAAACCAACAATACTTGAGACATTGTATGACCAGTGATTCTAATTTCAAATTACAACTATATGACCAGCTGTTTTGAGTCGCATTGTGCTTACAAATGATGTGTAAGTAAGTCCGGTTTTATGCTGCCTAAGGCAGTATTCCAGTAATGTTGATGATGCAGGGACACCAGATATTGTCCTGGTAGTTGGACGGACATCTATCTACCTCTAGGTCAAGAGGTTTGTTCCCAGTACATGAATTGAAATATTCAGAATAACAAAAGTTTCAGTATGTTTTGTGTTGAGGATCAGAGACTGCACAACATCAGGGAATATAGTGCAACGTTACTCAGGAACCAAGAGAAGTGCCACTAGAATTAAGGGATGAGGGAAATATATGGGTGTTCTAAGGTAACCCAAGTCAGGTGCAGTGGAGCCAGTGGTTGACCCAGAGGTCAAGGTCTCAAACTGTCAGGTTAGAAAGACTTGTTATCAATCAGATTACCTGTTGTGACATAATCTTCTTCAAAACTTGGTACAAGATCCATTTAGGTTCATAACCCAGCATGGGCATCAGGACTAAACTGGGCCCATATTATTACAGGCAAAACAGCATTTTCAGGTAGCACAACATTTGGAAAACAGGGCAACACCAAGGTCTCCTGTTCCTTGTATTTGCACCAAATGAAAGACCTTCATCACATTTAGGATGATAGTTTTTCAAGTAAAGAACTGACCTACAATGTTTACATATTACTTGCACCCATCCTATCCAAGGATACAGATTTTGTTATTCCACATTCACCATTATTCTAGTTAGGTGGTGGTCGTTTGTGATTCAAGTCTGAACCAGTCAATCAAGTGATGGTAGCTGTTTGGGCAGTCTGACACTAAGCCTCCAGTTTTGCTATGAAGTTGACAGTCCAAGCAAAGGCAGTTGCAGTCCAAGTCTGGGGGCTTTCAAAACTAAACAATGACAAGCTTACAGGTCCATGAGGTGAAATCCTTATTCCTCTCCTTTGACTTGAACTACTACATTGATATCTGTTTAGCCTGGTAATATGAAGAGAATGAAATGAAACTAATGAGTGATGATTTAACCTGTTCTAAAAAAAATTCTGTAATCAGGTATTATAGTTTGTACAGTGCATTAACATAACCAAACAACACAGCTACCAAGGTTAACTGTGTCAGATGTTATTTCAATCCATTTTGTATGAGTGCAGAGATGCGCCTCAGGTTTAGCACTCCAGACTAAAGTCTGGTAACTCGAGACGACTTGTCTGATCATTGATCCTTAACTCGAGGGTGACTAACATGTTTCGTAAATCAAGCTGTAGTGTTTGTGCTTGGAAGTGTAGGTCCGGGTTAGAATTGACCACCTAACGGGATCGGGTGGTCAGATTCACTAACTTGGTTCTCACACCTCATCGGTTCCCATCAATGCAGATCGTTGCTCATGCTGTTGATAAGTGGATTGTCTGGTTCATACTCGATTATTTACAGACCACATTCATATACTAGTAGCTGATATATTGCAGAGTGCGGCTTGAAATTAAACCCACTTACCTGTGTTCTTCACCGTCGGCATCTGCGATGACAATACCTTTCCTGTGACATTGAAATTTGGTATACATGTTCAGGGCCACAAAAACAGGCTCGCGAAATTCCATTTCGTCTATAGGTGTTGCACACACTGCCGACATACTGAAAATGACATTTTGGTCTTTTACTCCATTTTTCATGTATCTCACACAGCAAATGTGTGGTATGCAAAATATCATATATGGCTTTGACATATTTTTATTAGTCTGTCCATCAGACCCTGAAGTAAATATATCCTACACAAGTCTAGAAAATGTGTAAGTCTATCAGTCTTAGGGCACCTTCTTATCATATTTTAGTGGGTTTTTTTACAATGAACTTTTTTTCTGTAAAATGTGTTCATTCAGAGACTACTTTGTCTATATTTTGATATGTCCCCATACACAACCGATGATCTTCACATGCCCAAATGTTATAGTGTGGCAGCCGTCCTCACATCTCTGATACAGCAGGCCTGTGTAGCTAACCGTGCATGTATCACAGTTGTGATATGTTCAAATAACAATGCATTAACTTCTAGTTAGACTATACACGGTTGCCTATTCTGTACAACAAAGCTCGTTACACTATGTCCTCACGATTCTTTTTTAAATATTTTTTAAATATTTGCCTCGAGAAGACATTATTACACATGTTCTATTTAAATGTCCACAAATAACCAAGAAGATCTATGCACAAAGCGAGTATATGTGTTACAAATGAGTTTGGATGAAAGTGCAGCGGATATATATTTGACTGGTTGAGTGAGTGAGGTTAGTTTTTCGGCGCTTTTAGCAATAGTCCAGCAATGTCACGGCGAGGGACACCGGATATGAGCTTCACATATTGTACCCATGTGGGTAATCGTACCTGGGTTTTCGGCATGACGAGCGAACGCTGTAACTATCAGGCTATCCCACCGGCCCTTTAGCTTGTTGACACGTGCAGCGTCCACAGTAATGATTCTGATGCAGATGCTGATAACGATAACACTAATAGTAAATGCTCCACTTAGTGACATTGTACATTGTGCAGGTCACCGACATATAGAAACATGTTTTACAGAAAAACGGATCCTAAATTATAAAATTGATGAAAGGGGTCTGGGTACTTTCTTCCTGAAATTCATCCTGGTTCCCTGGCCTCTCATTAACATAGACTCTATTAATGAGAGGCCGGGGAACATGGATGCCTGAAACTGTGGTAATGTAGACTCGCTATATATTCTAGACTTGCGTGGCTTTCTGGAATATATTTACGACAGGGTCTTTATTACAGATAAGTAAACTCCATGAAGCGGTGTACCCTGCAACAACATTAACTCGAATCCTTAAATACAGCAATAACGAGAGATTTTGACAAAACCATGCGATATCATGACTTTCTGGAATACCATTTAGGGACAGTCCCGGAGTAAGCATTTTCCACTTTGGTTTCTGACATTTGGAAGAAATACTTCTCGTTTTCGGTATATCCCGGTAATCAGCAGTCATACCTTACCTGCTATAAAAAAAAAGTTCTGCGGGTTAGTTGGTTAACGCCAAACTCAGCAATATTTGAGCATTTGGGCGGCGGTCTGTAAATATTCGAGTCTGGACCAGACAGTCTACCGATCAACATGCGGCATGAGCATCAATCTATGCAATAGCGACACGATAACATGTGTCAACCAAGTCAGCCAGCTTGACCAACAGAACCCTATAGTCGCCTCTTACGGCAAGCATGGGTTACTGAAGATCAGGTCTAACCCAGATCTCCACTGGCCCAACTGTACAGGAAGAATGGAATGGATGGTACATGTGGCATGACAGCCATTGTGACCAGCGCGTATTAGTGTGGAGATATCGGTATTCGTACAGCATCGTTCTAGTTCACTCGGACCGAATTTCCATGCTACCTAGCATGACATGCCATGACATTGTGCTCTGTCCATCCTTGCAAATGGCTGAAGCGATAAGCCTGCAACTCAGGAACGATGTCTAGTTTCAGAATAAATCATTGCTGTTTCTCATGGTAGCCATATTGTAAATACATTTCCCCCGCGGTAGCCATATTGTAAACGTATATCCCTCGCCACAGTGGCCATATTGTAAATACATGTCCCTCGCGGAAGTCACATTGTAAATACATGTCCCTCACGGTAGCCATATTGTAAGCGTATGTCCCTCGCCACGGTAGCCATATTGTAAATGCATGTCCCTCGCGGAAGCCACATTGTAAGTACATGTCCCACACGGTAGCCACATTGTAAACGTATGTCTCTCACGGAAGCCATATTGTAAGCGTATGTCCCTCGCCACGGTAGCCATATTGTAAATACATTTCCCTCGCGGTAGCCATATTGTAAACGTATATCCCTCGCCACAGTGGCCATATTGTAAATACATGTCCCTCGCGGAAGTCACATTGTAAATACATGTCCCTCACGGTAGCCATATTGTAAGCGTATGTCCCTCGCCACGGTAGCCATATTGTAAGCGTATGTCTCTAACGGTAGCCATATTGTAAGCCTATGTCCCTCGCCATGGTAGCCATATTGTAAATGCATGTCCCTCGCGGAAGCCACATTGTAAGTACATGTCCCACACGGTAGCCACATTGTAAACGTATGTCTCTCACGGTAGCCATATTGTAAGCGTATGTCCCTCGCCACGGTAGCCATATTGTAAATACAAGTCCCTCGCGGTAGCTATATGTTAAATATATGTTCCTGGCCACGGTAGCCATATTGAAAAATACATATCCCTCATGGTAGCCAATATATGTCCCTCGCGGTAGCCATGTTATAAATGTATGTCTTATTTACACTCACGAGAAAGTCATAAGTGAATTTATTGTTCTGTATACTACCCATAAAGGTTTTAGACTCAGTATTGTAACTGTAGCCACTTACTTCAGTCAACTGCGCTAAGCTAGATTTTGCAAAATATTCCATTCTGCTTAAAGGAACAACTTACTTACAACTGATATATTGTAAAACAAATTGGTAACGTTGAAAAGGTTATTGACTTCAGTAAATGATAAAAATCCGTGAAAATTGTCAAATTCTAAACAAAACTTTACACCAAAACACAGCTGTTCACGATATTTGCACGTTTTTTTTGGCAGTTTGATGCGTGATCCCTGTGAGATTTATCTGCATAAAGTTTGCAGTTGGTTTCCCCAAGTTAGTGGAGAAATTCATTACACATCTAATCATGTGTATATACATGACATACAGTGAGTGCTTTAAGTGTGGCCTAGCTTTTGATGGGCATTATGGAAAGCACCAAACGATGCATTAATCCCACAACCTGTTCCACAGAATGTGTTTTACATAAAATGTTATGTTCACGCAACAACAATTCTGTTCTTTCCTGACCCGTGAAGGTCCCGGGTAGAAATGGCATTCAGCAACCCATGCTTGTCATAAAAAGCGACTATGCTTGTAAGAGGCAACTAACGGGATCGGGTGGTCTGGCTCGCTGACTTGGCTGACATATGTAATCGGTTCCTAGTTGCGTAGGTCGATGCTCATGCTGTTGATCAATGGATTGTCTGGTCCAGACTCGATTATCTACAGACCGCCGCCATATATCTGGAATATTACTGAGTGCGGCGAAAAAGTAAAATCACTCACTCACTGTTCTTTTCTACTTTGAATACCGTCTAACAATTTCCATATGTGAAACAACTGATGCGCACCTGATGAATTTAAATATCAAGCATAAAGTGGTGACATGGAGACACAAGGCTAAAATGTTATAAACTTTAAAGGCGTCACTTTTGATAATAATATTCAGCATTTTTCGGTTTCCTGCCGCCCAATGCAGTTGAGAAACAACGACAAAAAACCCTCTGGATTCTTATTCTCGAAACGTTCGTAGCCCAACGAACTTTATAAGCCCATTCTTAAGACTGGCTGCGGTGAAAGATAAGAATTCTTAAGAGGGCCAAGAACGTTTTGAGACTAAGATCCAGGGGGGTCCTTTCACACTAAGATGATAGTAAGTCCCCAAGGTAACCTTAGTGCAATGTTAAAGGTCACATGCAACGTAAAACACAACTTTGCAGATTCTGATAATTTTCGCTATGCACTTACCGAAACAAATCATCAAAAATGCCAATTCAGCCTGTAAAGTTGAAAAAAAACCGCGATGAAAAAAAAGCCCGCGAAATCGGAGTTCAAACTATTCACTAACTTTCTGATTTTTCGGTTGCATGTGACCTTTAAAAACTGGGAACTGAGGTTAACCTTAGTAAAGGTAGCTTCGTGAAAGCTACATTCGGGTTATCACATATACAGTAGTTATTATGAAAAAAAATTCTAAGATGCTTCGATAAAGATCAGAGGCACTCACAGTACTTTATCATCCAAAGCAGTGTTCCATGGGAGATATCGCTTGTGTGAGATCAGACGATATCCCATGGGAGATATAGCTTTTACAGTAGATTTTACTCAATGCCCTGACAGCGCTATGACGTCATGAACTTGAAGATGTCACAATGCATTGTAAACCCAAAGTTACTGTGTTCTGTAATTTGATTGGTTGAAAAACATGATTAAATGGTATTAGATTCCCGGAAACTGAAAGACTATTCACCGCGTATTGACACGTAAACAATTGTTTTGTTGTGTCATCAACAGTGGTGACGTCATTCAAATCATATTGTGACGTAAAGTTAGACTGACGTCACAAATGAGCACCTCCAGATGCTACCATGAGAACCAGCTGAAACGGCCAGCTGATGACACTTCACTGCTGTGTCCGTATTCGATGTGAACGAGTGCAGACACTAAAACCCCTTTGGTTTACTTTTGTGTTTACAATGTCGATAAACATCATGTGTTGGCCAATTTCCGGGTGTTATTGAGTATTTGAAGCACGGGAATATTTCATTTGAAACCTCCGGCTGACGCCGTCGGTTCCAAATGCATTCCCGTGCTTCAAATACTGCATAACACCCGGAAATTGGCCAACACATGATGTTTATCTCCTAAATGACATCGTTGCAATGCAAATCTAGTGCCAGTGCTGTGTTCAGAGATGTACAGCTTTCATTGAAAACTACTGCTAGACACATATTAGATGATCCTGCGCACTAACCGCATTTGTGACAAGAGGTGCTGTACAACGAATTGGGCGAGTACACTTGGCTGCTACAGGTAGCTTGACGATTATGCACGTGCAATACATTCTAACCGTGACATGAAATCAACACCGCATATTCCTTCGAATGATAAGACTGCAATTTCAGGCATAAGATATTGATATTCCACGCTAACCTTTAGTTAAGACGAAGACAAATAGATGATTGGGGCATTGACAAGCATTTTAGATATTCAACAATTTTGTTAAAAAAACTCAGGAAAATGTCATTTGCTTCGTGAAATGGATCGGTGGTCCTAAACATATTTGCTCAGTATAGTGTGTTGATTCAGTTCGTTGGGATTGTACCTGTTCCCAAATCGAGTGTGCTATAACAATTCCTGCGTGAAACGCACTAGGAAAATGAACTTCTCGATATTTATCAGACAACCTGTCTCCCTCTTGTTTCAAGTGGATCGTTCTGTAGGGCGTTCCCAAGTATGCAAATTGGGGTCATTTGTCAGGTCGTGGATCATGTTATATGTGTTTACCAGTAATGAAGAATGATTTTGGATGATAAATAGAATCTCACCCTCATATCTACTGATATCAATTATATAAACGCTCGTTGATAAAGATAAAAATATCGTCGACAAGCCTCGGATATTTGTTACTTTATCAACTCGTGTTGATAATTTGATATCAGTAACACTTAGGTGAGATTCTCTATTTATCAGACGATAGCGTACATTTTTTTGCATGACGTCACACTGTCCTGACGCCACTACCCCATTCTCGTCTGCCCCCTCGTTATCATACGTTGTCATCGCGTCCCACAGCCTCCCATATAGATGATACCTTCCGTGTAATACAATTGTAATCAAACGAGTAAATGATCATATTATTTCCATTCTCTAAATAAGCAACGGAAAATTAAACACAATTTATGGAAACGAAAATTACATTTATGAAAACTATATATGTTCACATGTAAGTCTATAGAAATTACGTCAGGTTTCCAAATATAACTCACACGGGTCTGTACATGTACAGTGCCTGAGCGCTCATTGTGAAATGTGAGCAAAGTGAGTATTTTGAAAATTTTAAAAAATCTAGGGACAGATGAATAGAAAAAACAAGAGTCATCAGAAGATGACATATCCCCTCGACCCCTAACGTTTGAAAGGACAAATCATCTGAGAGTTACTTATTGTTTTTTTAGACTAAGTTTGAATTGTTTTCATGAACTTCATGAAAAATATAAATACCATATATCTGTGATAAGCAAAAGTCACCATTTCAAGATCTGTCTCATATATCTGCCAAGATTTGTTGAAAGATATGAAATGGTTTTCAAGTTTTTCCGAAATGTATCCATGGAAACCGAGAAAATAAGAAATCCCCCAAACCTGTACATAGCAAAAGGCACAACTTTAGGTTCTGACTGATATATCTACCAAGGTTTGCAGAAAAATATTGAATGTTTTTTTAGTTCTGCACTGGAAACGAAGCCCACCCCACAATTAGACTAACACCAAACTGTTCCATGGAAAAACAGAAAAAACAACAACAACAAAATTCCAAAAATCTGTAAATAGCAAAAGGGCTCAACCATAGGTTCAGATTATTATGTCTATCAAGTTTGGTCTTAAAACATTGAGCGGTTTTAGTTAGGCTCTGGAATCAAAAAGATTACGGACGGACGGGACAGACAGACGAGGCGTCGACTATATCCTCCCGTATTTGTGTGGCCATTTTGACTTTTTTGTGTGGTCATTTTGACTCGGAAGATTTGTGACCATTTTGACATGTGGCCATTTTGACTAGGACCCTAACAATCTTCTGCCAATTAATACCAGTATTGTTTTTTCGTGATTGACGGTATTGGATTCAACAGTTGTCAGTACGAGTTTGGGTAGCGGATCAGTATTTATGGAATCACTACAGATATGTTACCTGTTTTTGCACCATTCAGGTTTTAGGGTTCTTCAAACGAAACATAGTGGCATGTATGTTATGAAACTGAATTTGGGGACTTTTAAATCGATTACCACCAGATTATGTTTGTACTTAACAGATTTCATTTTCACTCTCTACACACATGTACCACTTCTTGTTGCACCTTTCTCGATCGTTGATATTAATCACGTTAGCAGAGAATTTTAAGAGATAAGATAGGGTTACGAACACAGTTCAAGCTATTCGAGCGGATTCCTCTTACAACATCTTAAGGTGTGCCCACGTTACGTTAGAGTGGCCTCCCTTGGTTAATCTCGTGCAATATCGCGGTATATGTAAACTGAAAGGCGTTTACAGAATGCGTGACAGCGAAATCAGGAGGCAGTTTTGACGTTTCTAAAAACAAAAGGTGCACAATTTAGAAATCTCGTTTTTCCATGCCCATGCGCGCGATAAGTATTGTTAAGTCTAGTTTGTCCCGACCTAGTTTGTAACCGAGTAGCATCTTTGGCTTGATAACAATGCATGATGAGTCTAGAGGGGTTGGGCATTGCGAGTATGTGTTATCGTGGTGCAATGCATAGGTATTTTCAGAGTCCCTGAACACTCATTGATTGGCAGGTGTGTTTGAGAGAAGAACGTTAACGTAAATATGTCCACATATCTCTGTGATAGATATATGAACATGGCATTATATATCCAGGGTGGACTAGTGCTACCTCGGTCCAATTTACGGCGTTCAAACAGTGACCAGTTTAGCGGGTCAAGATTGCACATATTAACACAGCATCTCAGGCCAAAATACAGTTAACAATAACTGAGCTTAAGAACATTAAACAGTTCTCCTTGCTTGTAGCTGTAAGTGCATACTCTATGGTTTATATGTGTACTGTTCACACATGCCTCAGGTTACTATTCGTTCATGATGTTAAATTTCATGGTGATCAGATATACATAGAAGTTATCAGCCAAGTCATTAGTTGTCTTTTTTGTGTTTTAATAACCCATTAGTATATTTGTTCTCTTATACATATGGTCTTCATACTCCCCATGTAATGTTAGCTACTTTTGTACATACAGTTTCTTTTCCAACCAGTACAATGACTTGTTTTACACATGGTCTCATTTCTGCAAGTACATTGGTTTGTTTTATACATGGTCCCACTTCTACAGGAGGATGGCTAGCTTTACACACATCTAGCTTTATACATGATCCCTCTTCAACAAAAGGATGGTTAGCTTTGTACATGATCCCTCTTATACATGACGATGGTTAACTTTGTACATGATCCCTCTTCTACAAGAGGACGGTTAGCTTTGTACATGGGCCCTCTTCTACAAGAGGATGGCTAGCTTTGTACTCAGAACACAGTTTACCAAGTCTTGAAAGTAGACATATGCTCATACCTTTTGAACTTTTTGTCTTGAAAAGGTTTGTACTTGAACGATTCCGAATGCTATTTAGCGTACAATCTCTTCTGGGTGATGCACATGGTGCACTTTACAACCATGACAACGGTTAGTAAACAGTCACTGAAAATAGTGTTTTTGGCAATATTCAAGGATGTCATCATGTGGAAATATTAGCTAATGATAATCATGTCAAAAGTGTATATACTGCAGGTCAAATAACTGTGTTATATACAGATTTATGTTTGTTGAGAGATCTGTGTCCTGAATATTTTGTAAGTCCCTCTGATCCCTAAGTAGTAGCCGTTGCCTGATTGGTTAAATCTATTTAACCGTCTTGTGTTTGAATGGACGGTCATTGGTTGCTCAAATTTACCTGATGCACCTTTCTACTAGAGTCTGTCAGACTCAGTGGTGGAGTATAACGAAAAACACTGAGACTGTGTTTACTGAGACTGGGATGATGGCTAGCTTTATACATGATCCCTCTTGTACAGGAGGATGGCTAGCTTTATACATGATCCGTCTTCTACAGGAGGATGGCTAGCTCTTTACATGATCCCTCTTCTGCAGGAGGATGGCTAGCTCTTTACATGATCCCTCTTCTACAGGAGGATGGCTAGCATTTTACATGATCCCTCTTGTACAGGAGGATGGCTAGCTTTTTACATGATCCCTCTTCTACAGGAGGATGGCTGGCTTTATACATGATCCGTCTTCTACAGGAGGATGGCTAGCTTTATACATGATCCCTCTTCTACAGGAGGATGGCTAGCTTTATACATGATCCCTCTTGTACAGGAGAATGGCTAGCTTTTTAGATGATTCTTCTACAGGAGGATAGCTAGCTTTATACGTGATCCCTCTTCTACAGGAGGATAGCTCGCTTTATACATGATCCTTCTACAGGAGGATGGCTAGCTCTTTACATGATCCCTCTTCTGCAGGAGGATGGCTAGCTCTTTACATGATCCCTCTTCTACAGGAGGATGGCTAGCTTTATACATGATCCCTCTTGTACAGGAGGATGGCTAGCTTTATACATGATCCGTCTTCTACAGGAGGATGGCTAGCTTTTTACATGATCCCTCTTGTACAGGAGGATGGCTAGCTCTTTACATGATCCCTCTTCTACAGGAGGATAGCTAGCTTTATACATGATCCCTCTTGTACAGGAGGATGGCTAGCTTTATACATGATCCCTCTTCTACAGGAGGATGGCTAGCTTTTTACATGATCCCTCTTGTACAGGAGGATGGCTAGCTTTTTACATGATCCGTCTTGTACAGGAGGATGGCTAGCATTTATACATGATCCGTCTTCTACAGGAGGAGGGCTAGCTTTATACATGATCCCTCTTCTACAGGAGAATGGCTAGCTTTATACCTGGTTTGCTTGCTTTTTTTTTATCTGTGTCAATGCAGTACACTTGCTTTGCCTGATTACTTGTAACTTATGTCCTGTTGTCGAATATTGCAAATATACCGCAATTAGCATTTCAGCTTCACTGCTATGAACAGCTTCTAAAACGTGTTGACAGCTTTTCCTTTTGAACCAGTACCTATTACCTGTGTGCCACAATATGTATTGTATTTTGACCTCACAACATCCCGTCTAGTACTCAGGATTCACTTCATTTATGAGCGTAATATTGAACTGAATTATGAAGCCAGTTCAGTGTCAGTTGATGACCCTTTGTTGTCAGTTTTGGTTTATTGATATTGAATGTTATATTTTTCAGACTGTTTGAGTATCAACCAGGCAAGATAAAAAACATTCCATGGCATCATCTAAAAGTGTCAACTCGGAAGTGATTGCTGATGTTGAAAGTGTTGAGGATCAGCTTAAATCTGTCAGTATTAGAGAGTCAGATGAGTCAGGGAATGGTGTCCGAGATGTCCCAGGTAAATCCCAGCTGAATGCTTCAGTGAGACCAGGTAAGGACAGTAGTGATGTTCTGATGTCTGATGTGGTTGATGATGGATCAACCAGTAACTCAGAAACCGCAAGTTTGCATGGACACACAACACCATTGCATGGAACTGAAGAAAATAACTTGGACTTGCATGCAAAGGGAGTTAACCCCATTGGGCGTTCTGGTGATACTAACATTGCTGTTGTAGAATGCAAGGGTAATAACAACATTTGTGTCATGGATGGACCACAGCCTTACATTGTTGCTGAAGAGAAGTTAGATGATCCCTCAACAATATCAACAGCATCTGAAGAGAAAAACGCAGGAGTGGATGTGGAAGAAGGCAGTTGTCAGCAGTCTGAAGACTCAGTGAGAGTGCAGGCTAAGGAGAAGTCTGAGGACAACAGTGTTGTTGATGGGATTATCACTGACATTATCACCACAGACCAAGTCCCAGAGAGTGATGGTGCCACACGAGACAAGTCTGCCCAACTTGACCTTCAGTCGTCAGGAGAAACATGCTCAGGCAAGGACAATGTCATCAAGGTTGATATCACTTCTTCAGTGGAGCCATTGCCCGCTGATGTTGGACATGGTGCAAAACTAGAAGAATCATTTGGTGCTGAGTCTGTGTGTGGTGAGGGTGAAGACAAGTCCAGTAAAAGTGATAAAGAAGGTGCTGAATCTGCATATGATGAGGATCAAGTCAAGTCCAGTACAAGGGATGAAGAAAGTGCTGAATCTGCATGTGATGATGGTCAAGTCAAGTCCAGTGCAAGGGATGAAGAAAGTGCTGAATCTGCATATGATGAGGATCAAGTCAAGTCCAGTACAAGGGATGAAGAAAGTGCTGAATCTGCATATGATGATGGTCAAGTCAAGTCCAGTACAAGGGATGAAGAAAGTGCTGAATCTGCATGTGATGATGGTCAAGTCAAGTCCAGTGCAAGGGATGAAGAAAGTGCTGAATCTGTGTGTGATGAGGGTCAAGTCAAGTCCAGTACAAGGGATGAAGAAAGTGCTGAATCTGTGTGTGATGAGGGTCAAGTCAAGTCCAGTACAAGGGATGAAGAAAGTGCTGAATCTGCATGTGATGAGGATCAAGTTAAGTCCAGTACAAGGGATGCAGAGGGCAGGAAATTGAAAGGAGATATATCAGCCATGACTGGGACTGAAATGAAATCTGAATCTGAAAATCAGAGTATTTCTGACAGCCAGCAGTCAGTCAGTGTTCCTGACACAGGGGAAGTCAGCGGCTCCTGTGACACCATGACTGATGGCACAAGAATTATTCCTGATGCAGAGGACACTACCAAAGAACATTTGAAAGATAACACAACTGAACTGAAACAAACCAAGTCCTTCAATGATGACCAAATAAACAGAATAGAATCTACAAAACCAATTCAGAGTGGAATACTAGAACAGTTTACATCAGAAATGTTAAGTGAAGACAGCCATAGTGCTTATGGAGAAGGTGAATTGGAAGGAGCTTCTGCATGTGCCAATAGTGGAGATGCCAGACAAAAGTCTGTAAGTGATGTCAGATCTGTTTCACCTGGGAAATCTGTCAGGAAAAGGCTTGGTAGAGGGTCAAGGAACCCTCCAGGAATGGGCTACAGTAGTTTGTTGAGGAAAGCCGCAGAGAAAGGTGGAGACTGGAAAGTGGGAGGTGAGGTGGAGGAACAGGGAGTGGAGGAGAATACAGCTGGAATTACTCGACAAGAAAAAAAGAACAGAAGGAAGAAAAGGCGACAGAACAAAGATTTCCCTCTGATCGACGTAGCTGATGAGGAGCTTGTGGAACAGCTTCAGGACTTTGATGATGGGAGTGTAGATGAGGACCCAGGAGACATGCGGCAGCGGAGTGGCAGGACAAAGAGGGACAAGAAACAATTCAACAGACAAGACCGACAAGAGAGAAGAAGAGAGGAAGACATACTTGTAGAACAAGCAATGACATATTTTAAAAATGAATGGGATGATGTTAACAATTCAAGGAGTGTCTATTATGACATCACTGGAATGCCAGGCCAGTTTATGGATGATGTTGATGATGATGATGACGATGATGATAATGATAAGGGAAACAGACTGAGAAACAAAAGAAGGAGCAGAGGTCGTGGAAGAGGTCAAATTTATGATGAGGGTAGCAGGAGAGGAGGAAGGGGAAGGGGGCGGGCAAGGGAATTCAGGAGGACAAGGAACGATACATCTGATTCCTCCAGTCATAGTGGACAAAAACCAGAAGCATATTCCACACAAGATATCAGAAGATCTCATTCATCAGTGTCAGAGTCCTCCAATCAGAGTTTGCGTGTCCTTGAAGGTGGTGGGTCATTTGAAAATGTACCGGACAAGGGGTACATAAATCTGACAATAACTGCCTCAGGAGATGGGACAAGGCGGGTGGAAACAGACTGCTACAGTAGTTTCGTGAACAGTAAAGGTTCAGGTGGTAGGAGACAGGACAAGAAGAAGAAAATGATCAAGAAAGGCAGTTATGCAAACCAGACAAGAGATGATGAAAGATTTCAGGATGTAGATGACAAAGATGCTCAGTACAGAGGATATCCTGAAGGTCAGGTCATGGAGGGACATTTGGAAGAAGTTCCTTTGAAGAAGAAAGACAAAAGGAAGAAGAAGAAGAAAAAAGATAGTGGTGGTGAAAGGGAAAGTAATTATTTGTATGCAAAGGACAGTTCACGATTTGTAGAAGGAGGCTTGTTTGATCAGAATCAGGAATATGACCAAGATGCTACATGCCATGATTCTCAAGAACTGAAACCATCCAGAAATCAAAAGAAAAAACAAAGGTATCAGAGACAGTTAGAGGGCAGAAGTAAAGCAGGTGAGGACTATGGCTATTCGGGCAGTTTCCATGAGTATGGAGAACCCATGGACGACCCTAAAGGTCAGATTGCTGCCCAGCAGTTGCCACAGAAAGTAAAGAGACCCCACATTGAGGAGAGCGACAGAGGGCTGCCTGGTGAGTCCAAATGGAGAAACACTCTGATTCCTGATAAGAACTAAGGGAACTAAGTGATCCTTTAGTTCTGAATGCTGTGTATCTAGCAATGATATCCATAAAAACATCTCATATTTCACTGTTCATATCTTATGCAGGGATGGTTAGATGGAAATATTGTTGAGAGGATATTTTATGATTGCCAAATGAAATCAGAATATGAATAACATCCTACAGAAATTATTGTAATGAAATAAAAATCTCAAGTGTGACATTTCCATGTGGATTACATGACCTGTAATGGCAATGATGGGTGGTGTACCACAGTCCAGTGGCTCACCTAACTGTACTGCCAATGTTGAGCTTGTTGACAGACATACATGGCTAACTCGTATTAATGATAATTATTTTTTGTTGGTTTTCTTGGTTAACTAACGTGTTATGCTTGGTTATTGCTGTTTAAGTTGCTTTTAGTTTTGATCTCAGTACTGTCATGTTTAACAAGTTGTGCTACCCATCAAAAGTTTAGACTCACTTTAAACACTTACCATATGTATGGTGTATGTATGGTTATACTGAGGATGCTTATCCACTGACTTGACGGAATCAGCTACAAACCTTGCGCGGATGACCTGAATGAGGATCATGCATCAGATTTGCTGTAAAGCAGGTGCAAATATTGTGCATGTCAAGAGCTATGTACTTCTTTTAGAATTTGCCAAGTTTCACTATTTATTGAACTCATGACAATGATCTTTTCAACACTACAGATTTGTTTTACAAAACATCTGTGAGCAGTGAATTAAAATAGTGTGAAATATTTTGGCAAATCCACTTTAGAACAGTTCACTGAAGAAGTGGCTTCATTTACACCAGTGAGTCTATACTTCTAATGGGTGGTATATCTATTTTAACAAGTTATTGGATATGTGTAGGTTGTCACATATCAAAGTGCCATCAATTGACAAATTTGGTTGCTTTACATGGGGAATAGTACAACATTGATCATCACATATCAGCATGTGCCCCAGAGAGTGAGCTCATCACTTGTCAACATGTGCCCCGGTGATCATTACTTGTCAACATGTGCCCCAGTGATCATCACATGTCAGCACATGCCACAGTCATCATCACATGTCAATTTGTGCTCCTGAGATCATCACATGTCAACACATGCCACAGTCATCATCACATGTCAATTTGTGCTCCGAGATCATCACATGTCAACACATGCTCCAGGCATCATCACATGTCAATTTGTGCTCCGAGGTCATCACATGTCAACACATTCCCCAGTCATCGTCATATGTCAACATGTGCCCCTGTGATCATCACATGTGAATTTGTGCCCCTGTGATCATCACATCAACATGTACCCCTGAGATCATCACATTAGACATACCTCTGGGATGAAAGGACATGTGATACCTTGACACTTTTCAATAATTTACAAGTCAACATAATTTGTTTTGGAAATATAGCTATAACACGAGACCTGGGTATGGATCCATCACACCACAACATTGAAAGTGATATGAGGTTTCTGTAGAACAGATACAAACCAAGATAACACCAATGCATTGACTGAATTACCATTGCTGGCTTCCAGCAACAACATACCCACCCATACCTCTCTTTGGGTAATAGGTGCATAGGACTAATCACTAGCTAGATACTTTAAGACAACAGTAAAAGGTCAGTCTTGGAATGGAATTGCTTACATTTTAGATAGTCAGAAAATGTGACTCCCCTTATTGTGGTTTTGTTTTGTTGAAAATCTGATCTGTTTATTATTGCTGTGAGTGCTGAATGTAATGGAAGAGATTCCTTTCTTCTACTAACTTATGCTACCATGTTGACCCAAGTTCTAAATATGCCTTATTTGTTCCCTTAATTTGCAAATTTAAAAGTGTATTGATATATGCATTGGATTGGCTAAGACCTCTCATCATTTCATGATAATTTTTCAGACCAAAGTTTTATCAGACTGTGTTTAATTAAATTCTTATGATAACAGATGTATTTTTGATATTAATGAATGATGGTTATCAGTGTCTCAAGCCTGAAATGTTTACCTTGTAGATTTGGACAGAGGGGTAGCACCACCACCACAGGGAAGATCTCACCAGGGGCCAGCTAATACAAGAGGGGGCTCAAGGGGAAGGGGTGGAGATAGCAGGAGGGGGAGGAGAGGCAGCAGGAATGACAGTGGGAGCTATGAACATAGACATTATTCTGGAGATGGATCTTCACAGGGGAGGAATGATAGATATGAACCAAGTCACCGTAGCATGTCCCCAAGGTCAAATCAAGGGCATCATGGTCAGGGCAATGAATTTTCTGGTCAACACTTCCAAGGGAAAGATTATCATAGTCAGCAATATCAAGGTCACAGCCGAAGAGGTCAAGCTAGAAGGAGGAACCACGGTAATTCCCATGCTAGCGCAATGACAGGACACACTCCAAGTTCTAGAATGGGTCAGAATGTTCAGCAGTTGGACAATGAAAATCAAGACAACAGGAATAGGTCGCATCTTGGTCAAGGTCAAAATAGAACTGGGACTTCAGTTGAAGGTCAGCAGACAAGTGAGGTTCGTCAAGGACAGAAGGACAGGAGAAAATGGACCAAAAAAACAAAGCAGGTAAGTAATTTTTTATTTGCAAAGTGTCTCCAGAAATATTATTCCAAATGACATTGACAGTACATGTGGATTCCACATTGTATATTTCAGGCCAAGTTTGAACCCCACTTGTCAAAGGAAGAAGTAGCTGATGGCCTTAAAAGAGGGACCTTGATTGAGGTATGCAACACCTTAAGAGCTTTGCTCATAACACTTGTTCGTTTTGTTTACAGCTCTTATCGTGATCATGAGTTCATACACATTTTAGGATCATCAATCATTTGTCTTGCTTTATGCAAGAAGTGTCTGAATGAAGTTTTGTAAGGCTTTTCTGTATACATTCTTGTGGGCCGGTGCTTGTGGACTGGTTCTTGTAGGCCCTTGCCAGGGGGCTGGTTCCTGTGGGCCTTTGCCTGTGGATTGGTACTTGTAGACTGTTACTTTGGGACTGGTGCTTGTTGGCCTGGTCCGTGTGGGCTGGTACTTGTAGACTGTTGCCTGTGGGCTGGTGCCTGTTGGCCTGGTGCTTGTGGGCTGGTACTTGTAGGCCGTTGCCTGTGGGCTGGTGCCTGTTGGCCTGGTGCTTGTGGGCTGGTACTTGTAGGCCGTTGCCTGTGGGCTGGTGCCTGTTGGCCTGGTGCTAGATGGTTGGTGCTTGTTAACCTGGTGCTTATAGTCTGATGATTGTGAACTGGTGCTTGTAGTCTGGTGCTTGTAGGCTGGTGCTTGTAGGCTGGTGCTTGTAGACTGTTGCCTGTAGGCTGGTGCTTATTGGCCTGGTGCTTATTGGCCTGGTGCTTGTAGGTTGGTGCTTGTTAACCTGGTGCTTATAGTCTGATGATTGTGAACTGGTGCTTGTAGCCTGGTGCTTGTAGGCTGGTGCTTGTAGGCTGGTGCTTGTAGGCTGGTGCTTGTAGACTGTTGCTTGTAGACTGTTGCCTGTAGGCTGGTGCTTATTGGCCTGGTGCTTGTAGGTTGGTGCTTGTTAACCTGGTGCTTACAGTCTGATGATTGTGAACTGGTGCTTGTAGGCTGGTGCTTGTAGGCTGTTGCCTGTAGGCTGGTGCTTGTAGACTGTTGCTTGTAGACTGTTGCCTGTAGGCTGGTGCTTATTGGCCTGGTGCTTGTAGGTTGGTGCTTGTGGTAGTAAGGGATGAGTGAGAGGCATATGTGCGTATATTCAGCTGTGATTTAGTGTAACAATTCACATTAAGGAAGTCAAACCAAAAATGTTTAAAAACTATTCATTGAAATGAACTTCACTGAGGTGATAATTGTTACATATTCTGCAGCAAAATCAATTTAAGACATATAGAATTAAGCTTCCCAAATTTTAGGAGGTAATGATGGGTGATCCCGTTCTGTTATTGAGTACAATACTGTTTGACCAACCTGCAGATAGCCATGAAAACACTAAGTCAACCCAGTACACATAGGAACAAGTCGTCCATAGAGATCTGTAATATCCTTTCAGTTCCTGGATGTCCATTTACCCCCTTATTGTTTGTATGCATTATCACTGTCTTCACTCTGATGCCATACAATAATGTGTGCCATGCCATTTAAAGGAGTGAGGAAAACCGTGTTCACATGTATCCATATAGCACAAATCTGTGGCATGTCTTTAGTATCAGTATATAAGGTCTATTTCCCTCCCTTCTTGCTATATGCACAATGGACATCACCTCATTAAAGTCTTTTGTTTAATAAACTCTGTTTCAGGGGCCGATCAGAGTAAACCAGAAAAATTTTTCCGAAGCCTATGTTCCACTGCCTGTAAGTAACTTGAACAACCTCATGGCCACCAAATGTCAATAGATGATGAACAATATACAGAGACAATTTTTTTGTGGATGTTTCCGTAAATAAATAACAACAACATGTAACATGAACTAACTGTGGTTGTGTCTCTATGCTAAACATCAACATGTCACTGCATCCATCTGTGGATGTGTCATGATTATATACAGCTACAATATGTAGCAACAATGTGTATATGTGCCCTAATAATAAACAGCTACAACATGTATAAAGAACTAGGAAATTACAACCGACTGTATGTTCTCTGGCAGGATGGAACAGCTGATATCTATATCTCTGGTTTGCACAATCGGAATCGAGCCCTGAATGGCGACATCGTGGCTGTGCAGCTTCTGGATAAACAAGAGTGGAAGGTGAAGTTTGTTGTTTAGTATGAAGATGCCTTTCAATCTAATTATGCATTTGCCTCATTAGGCATCCCACACTTGGTGGTACAGACTGCTATTCACAGATCACCATAAAAAGACATCAATGTGACAAGAAATAATCTGAGATTGGGTACATGTCACAAATCAGACAATGGTAGGAGAAGCATGCTGGTGTAAAGTAGCTGTGTACAGTAAATTATGAAATAACCAACTCCAAATGAACACTAATTGTACTCTGTTACAACAGTGGTGCATTGTATAATACATTTAAGCTACAATATACAGCAAGTGGAAAAGACAAAAATCTCCACTTAGGTATTTCTTTCAGTTTGCTTTAAACTGTTTGTTCATAAGAGACTGTTCATAATCTATGGCTAGGGGAGAGAGAGTTATGATGATTTTAAATGGACAGGTATGTACAGTGTGAATGCCCACCCCCCACCCCCAGCCAAACTCCCCAAAATACTAAAACTACAAACAAGAAAGCACCTCAATTATGTATAAAGTAAGTGACCCCCAACCCCCAACTTGTGAAGAAAAATTGCTGACACCTACCCCTAGTGCATGTTTATAAAATTGATGATTCTCTCCCTACCTCTCCCGAACAAAATGGGTCTAAATCCCCTTAAAATCATCATCATCAACAGCCCCCTAAATGTATTTTACTGTTTGTTGAATTTTGACTGCACCCATTTACATGAGAGCCCATTTCATTTGTAAGTGGTGTTGTTAGCATATGTTCAAATGCTGGACTTTGAACTTGTGTCATTCTGTATACATTGAAGGTTTATGTAGATGACCTTCAGAGCATGGAGGCCAAGGTGAAGCCACATCAGGGTCAGGGGGAAGGTGATGTGACAGGAGGTGATGACAGTGATTCAGGTCCTGATGTTATTGTGGAAGAAGTTGTTCAAACCAACAAAGGTTTGTGAAGACATTCAGTAACGTCATGATGTAGGAGCTGGGCATTGTTTAGGCTTTTTCAACTGTATGCAAGTGCAGTGATGAGGAGGGCATTGTAATGGACATGTGATGATGTGCTTACGTTTCATTTCAAATGTTTCACTTTGTTCTTGATACTGATATTTGAGTTTTCTGCCTGTAAATTATCTGGCATTTACGTATGTGTGACCACTGCCTGAAAGTGATGTCACTGAACCATAACTGCTCGTATCTATGTCACTAATATTTCTTGATGTTAATCTAGGTATCTCATGGGTTAGTTCAACTTCTTAATGTGTAAGCCTTACTGTTATTTTTAGTGACTTATGTAAAAGCTCTGATTACTTTGTGCTGAGCACCAGGGAGTCCAGAGTAACAGGAGAACCATGTGTTGGTGGGGAATCTCTACTGCGTTCACCCTTCTAACAACTCGAATCATTCACCATGCATATGGACATATTGACAGGAGCCAAAGACAGTAATAACCGCAAGAAGAAGGATTCTACTCCACGTAAGACGTATACATCACTGAAAGAAGTGATGACCCAGGGAAGCCCTGTGGCTAAGGCCCTGATGGGTGGTGCAGGGGACCAGGGGGATGCTGTTGACAGAGACAAGTTGCTTCAGAAAACAGGGAAGGTGAGAGTTTTGAATTTGTTATCTTGTTCACTTATAGATAATAGGGCATACTATTGTGTGGATTTGAGAATTAAGTGATTTTTCTCTTTGGAAAGTGAGTCATAATGAGGGTTCACTTGAAAAAACTGGTCATGGCAGTGGTAGTTTATTGTTGTTTGACTGTATACTTTTTTACAATATCATACACAGTTCATTTGTGTAGTTTTTTATTCAGATTTTTGGCAAATATTGATTAGTATTTGCATTTTTCTTTTACAAAAAGCCTGTTTGTAATCTGATTGCACCAAGTATGATTGGAAAAGATGAGACCATGCAAGTGACCATAACCCATAAACAACATTGAAATGCTTTGAGTAAAGGAAACCACCTTGGAAATTTAAGCCTTCTGTTTACTATGGAGCTGATGAAAATATGTGGCACTGTTTCATTGTAACCACATCTAAGGTATATGTATATGAAAAATGAAGACTTAAAATGCAAGACAATGTGACAAAAAGAATATGTCACTTTGTCACCCTTTGAATGGATCTCGTACACTGCATCCAGATGATAACGGCTTGTTTCACACCAAATTTTGAAAAAGCAGTATTGTGTCATATCGTGACCTCAGTATTGTGTCATGTTGTGACCTCAGTATTGTGTCATGTCGTAACCTCAGTATTGTGATACATAGGTTATACTGAAGCACTTTTATCATTCTATTCCAAATGTACTGATGTGTTTCCAGGTCGTGGCTGTTATTGAGGCTAAGCATTCTCGTGTGTGTAGTGGCCATATCAAAGTGATGCAGGACCGGAACAGGGAGGTGGCACTCTTCTCACCTTCAGACTCCAGGGTACCACGCATACAGGTGCCCATGTCAGATTGTCCCAAAGGTAAGGGTTTCATTTGTCTGTCTTCGAGTCTTTTTCTCAGAAACTACATAAGTTGCATGAATAAAATATATCCCATAACATAAGTTGTTTCCATCATTACTTCCATTGCTATACATTTCTTGGGCATGCTCAGTGATAGAGTAGCAGTGTTTGCGTTTGTTCAGAAACCTGCGCTTTTCACACAAAAAACACTGCAAACTGGACTAGTGTATAAATGGAGAGATATATTCTCAAAAACTGTTGAAGTTTCATGAAGTCACTAATGTTGATTGTAAACTGTAGCAATAAACAGTCTTAGTTAACTTAGCCTCAGTATTATTCGTTACACTCCTCTACTGTGTCTAACAAAACCTAGTAGGAGGTCTTATCTGGTAACCTTTGAGATTGACCAATCAGAACACATCCAAATCGTGAAAGTAGATATTCACACAAACCTTTTGAACTTAAACCTAAAAACTATTTGTACCCGAACAATTCTGCATGTTGTTTTCCATTCAGTCCCTTCCGGGTGATACACATGGAGCATGTTACAACACTGTCCTCAGTGAGTAAACAGTCGCTGAAAGGATGTCAACTCATGGAAATATTGGCTTATGGTAACCATGTCATCAGAAAGCCCTAAAGTGTACATGCTGTGGTCAAATATTTGTGTTTTATTTGGATTTTTGTTTGTTGAGAGATTAGTGTCATGTCACAGTACCAGTGACTGGGGAAAGTCCTGCCAAACCCTGAACAGTAGCTGTTGTCCAGTTGGTTGAATCTGTTTGGCCGTTTCATGTTTGATTGGACAGGCATAGTTCACTCAAAGGCAGACTGGGGGAATAAATGATTTTTTTTCCAGGTGAAAGGCATTTTGTGTATGTGCTTTTGGGTGATTGTCAGTGTGTTCAGTATGGGTAGTTGCATACATGTTCAGTATGGGTGATTGTTGATGTCTTTAGTATGGGTGATTGTTGATGTGTTTAGTATGGGTCATTGTTAATGTGTTTAGTATGGGTGATTGAAGACATGTTGGGTATTGGTGATTGTTGACATGTTTAGTAAGAGTGATTGTTAACATGTTGAGACAGTGTGAGTGATTGTCAACGTTCAGTATGGGTCATTGTTAATGTGTTCAGTATGGATGATTATTGATATGTTCAATATGGGTTGTTAACCTGTTCAGTATGAGTGATTGTTGACTTGTTCAGTATGAGTGATTGTTAACGTGTTCAGTATGAATGATTATTGACATGTTCTGTATGGGTAATTGTTGACGTGTTCAGTGTGGGTGATTGTTGACGTGTTCAGTGTGGGTGATTGTTGACGTGTTCAGTGTGGGTGATTGTTGACGTGTACAGTGTAGGTGATTGTTAATGTGTCCAGTATGTGTGATTACTGACGTGTACAGTGTAGGTGACTGTTAATGTGTCCAGTATGTGTGATTACTGAAGTGTACAGTGTAGGTGACTGTTAATGTGTCCAGTATGTGTGATTACTGAAGTGTACAGTGTAGGTGACTGTTAATGTGTCCAGTATGTGTGATTACTGAAGTGTACAGTGTAGGTGATTGTTAATGTGTCCAGTATGTGTGATTACTGAAGTGTACAGTGTAGGTGATTGTTAATGTGTCCAGTATGTGTGATTACTGAAGTGTACAGTGTAGGTGACTGTTAATGTGTCCAGTATGTGTGATTACTGAAGTGTACAGTGTAGGTGACTGTTAATGTGTCCAGTATGTGTGATTACTGAAGTGTACAGTGTAGGTGACTGTTAATGTGTCCAGTATGTGTGATTACTGAAGTGTACAGTGTAGGTGACTGTTAATGTGTCCAGTATGTGTGATTACTGAAGTGTACAGTGTAGGTGACTGTTAATGTGTCCAGTATGTGTGATTACTGAAGTGTACAGTGTAGGTGATTGTTAATGTGTCCAGTATGTGTGATTACTGACGTGTACAGTGTAGGTGATTGTTAATGTGTCCAGTATGTGTGATTACTGAAGTGTACAGTGTAGGTGATTGTTAATGTGTCCAGTATGTGTGATTACTGACGTGTACAGTGTAGGTGATTGTTAATGTGTCCAGTATGTGTGATTACTGACGTGTACAGTGTAGGTGATTGTTAATGTGTCCAGTATGTGTGATTACTGAAGTGTACAGTGTAGGTGATTGTTAATGTGTCCAGTATGTGTGATTACTGAAGTGTACAGTGTAGGTGATTGTTAATGTGTTTAGTATGTGTGATTACTGAAGTGTACAGTGTAGGTGATTGTTGATCTGTTTAGTATGTGTTATTGTTGTTCTGTATGGGTAATTGTTGATGTGTTTAGTATGGGTGATTGTTCATGTGTTCTGTTGATGTGATTGTTGGTGTGTTCAGTGTAGGTGATTGCAGACATGTTCAGTATGGTACTGGTTGAGCAGTGTTTCATGAGGCATGAGTAACAGTTTGTGGTAACTGAAGGTAAACATGGTCCTTTTGCATCTATGTTCACTGTCATCTTGAGTTCAGTGTGAGGATATGCAAGGTCAAACTATATCTGCTATCTTTTGTACAGATTTTTATGAGCGTCCTGATGACCACGCCAAGACGCTATTCATAGCAAGAATCACAGAGTGGGACAACCCCATGTTTGCCAAGGGGTAAGCGTACATCACTGAATTAGTGTGTAGAGCAGAACCTGCATCGTGAACTTTACAAAGTACCATCAAGATGAGAGAAGGTGGTGATAACATATATTACATGATACAATATCAACACACCTGGTGTGCTGATCTGGGCTGAAGTATTTCCATGGCATTTATGCTGCAGTATGCGATCTGGTGTTGCTCAGCAATAGGTAGGGGTGGATACAGTGTTTTGAGAAAGGGATGTGCACAGTTCATTTTCATCTGTTATCATGAGCGTTTCCATGGTTATTAAATAACATTTCAGGACAGAAGTGGGGTGTGCACCCGTGCACCCTGTTTCTGGGCCTGCCTATGAATGGGTGATGCATGGCAGCGAGACCTGTTGTCCTCAATTAGAAACCAAAACAGCTTTCACTTGAAACAATTTCAAATGATCGTCAGAGTTTGTTAGAAACATTTACATGCTTGCCATCTTGCATCAGTGTTCTGCTTGTTCTAGTCACCTGTCTAGGAGCCTAGGAGAAGCAGGCCAGATTGAACCAGAGACGGAGGCCATACTTCTTGAACATAATGTGGAGTCAGATGACTTTCCAGAAGAGGTTTGTATACTGGATTTAGTTGTCACACAGTAAGTTCTGAAAACTATCCCCACACCAAACAAAAGACAGGGTTGGTGGGCATGCCCAGTGGTTAAAGCCGGGCAGGTCATGCAAGATTATTAAGCTTATGTCGTGGTATGCTAATGCTTATTAAGATGTCGTGGTAGCCTGGTTGTTAAAGCATTTGCTCATCATGCTGTAAGGCTAGGTTCAGTTCCCCACACAGATACCATGTATTGAAGTTCAATTTCAGACATCTACTCTTTTAAAGTCATCTTATTTTCTTACATATAAGTTGCTGTAAGCATGCAATATGATCTGAATTAAATCTAATTTTATAAAATAAGAATATTTACAGAGTTTGTTCTTGGAGAAACCATAGAGGACTGTTTTGTCTTGACGTTTTAACTGAATCACATAAATTTTTCTGTAAGTCACTATACTGTGGACATAGGTACCCACTGTAGGTTACAAGTTCGATAAATTGAGCCCTTGTGTACTATCTGGCCTTCTTAGTATACAACATGTAAAAGTGCATCACAGAAATACGGTGACATGATCGACAGTTTACACTCTTCAATATATCATATGTTTTGTTATCCTGACTCATGCTTAATTGCTTATCTCCTCTTCCTGGCAAAGGTAGAGGAACACGTGAAATCCTTTGAAGTTCCCTTCTAAAAGAAGCGGACGTAAAATTCACACTCACCCATGAATTACCTCCCCTCCCGTGCACATGGTCAGCTGATCGGCCATGATACTCACCCTCCCAATTGCCCAACGATGGTGGTTGGAGGCACCTGGGGTCCCAAATAGACAAAGTTTTTCATTCTTTTGGTCTTTCAAACTAAATTTGGCTTATATATATATATATATATATATTATTATTATACAAATTTGTGAATATTGTGTCTTTATTTAACACGTATTTCATCAACTGAGACTTAGTTGATGAAATCGTGTTTTCAGTGCAGATTACAGCTGTCGGCTCTTAATCTACTACGAAGACAGGGGCTCTTGTCCGCCGTGTCATGGAGTGAGAACTTCACAAAGTCTTTGTATCAGGCCCCATGGTCTGCACCTACTGTGTTGATGGAAAGATTGAAGAGGTTGCAAGATTGGTTGCTCAAGATTCAAGGGAAGTCATGATGATCAAATCCATCAACACTTTGACTTAAAGAGACAAATCAGCGTTACATTAGCAAGTCCAAGTTCTCCAGGGTTCAAAGAGCAAGGGATAAGAAATTCAACGCTCGAGGGGAGAAGTCGTCTTCTTCTTTTCGTCGCCTCTATAGAAGAAATAAGTGCCCTCAGACATCAGGAAGATCGTCTAGTGACGGAGGTGGAAATAAACGCTGACGATCAGGTTCGGAATGACTGGAGTCTTCCACCTTCAGATGTTCCTGTACCACGGCTCAAGTGTGTGGACATCTTCAACTCTACTGGCAAAATTGGGGAATCCTCAACGACAACTATGTCATGAATATTCTGCGAGACGGCTACAAGATTCCGCTGGAAGATACACCACCGTTGTCAAAGCTACCAACTCCCATCATCTATGCAGACAATCAGCTAGACAAGTTGACTGATGCTATATCAACACTGTAGCAGAAGAGAGCAGTAGAAGTAATACAGCCACAGAGTCTAAACGCCCAGCTTTTACTCCCCAATCTTCTTAGTACCGAAGAAGAATTCCAGAGAGAAATTCCGACTCATTTACAACATAAAGGGATTCAACAAAAAGTTTCTATGGAAGCCAGAACATTTCAAGATGTTACATCTTCCTCAACTAAGACTCCTCATCCGACCGGCAGACTATCTAGCCAGCATATATCTGACTCAAAAGACACTATTTTTACTTGCCCTGGCTACAGCTGCCCGAATGTAAGAAATTCATGCTCTAGACTTTAATTGAACAAAGTTTGATACAAGTCACCAAGAAACAGCTAATTTAGGTCTACGCTGGGATTTCATAGCAAAGAATCAACTGCCAGGTCAACTGGATAGACAGTTCTGTATACCGACCTTGTCCTCAATCTTGGGACCTCATGATACACAAGATCTATCATTATGTCCAGTCAGAGCATTGAAGATATACATTGCATGTACAAAGTCTAGAAGACAGCGGTTCAATCACCTATTTATCCCTATATCTACTGAGACACCTACGGAAGTATCCCGCAACACTATCTCAGTGTGGATCAGAGGTGTTATACTCAGTGTATAAAGCAGCAGGATTAGACCCTCTGCAAGCCTCTAACCCGCATGAAGTCAGAGCCCTAGCTTCTTCACTAGTTCTACATGGAAATGGATCGCTATCTACTATAATGGAGGGCTGTTTTTGGAAGTCAAACACGGTGTTTGCCACATACAAACACGGTGTTTGAGACGTAGCCATGGAGGACGTCACTGGCACTCATCAGTTTGGGCCACTTGTCGTTGCTCAGCAACTAACAGTTCCCCGATGGCGCTGGCTTCACTCATCTGATATATCATCTGACTTGTGGAAGCCAGATGCTCTGCGGAGTATATTGATGGAAAGTCTTGAACAAATTAGCATGAGTGATTAGGACCCTGTACTTGTTATAAAGATATTTGTACATGAAGAAGGGTGGCAACTAGTCTTGATGGCTATATGTTGACATTTAGTTACATCAGAAACTAGCAGGACGTTAGTTACTTTTGATATCATCATGTGGCAGTCAATGAGGCCTTCTACGGAAGACAAGTTTGACTGGATGTGATCCCCCCAAAAATCTACAATGAATATGAAAAGAATAGGACCAAATTATCGCCGTTACAAGTTCCCGTTAGGGGGGAAATTATTGGACGTAATTTGGAACAGCCAGCAGAATCCAGCGCGGTCTGACACACCGCCATTTCCTTCGGATTCTGTAAAGAATTAAGCATGAGTCAGGATAAGGAAAAATATGTAATTTTCTGAATAAAATTGATATTTTGTACTTATCCTGACTCATGACTAAGGCTGAATTCTCATATTCTCCTGTTGGGCGATTATAGGAAAGAGTGAGTATCATGGCTGACCAGCTGACCATGTGCGTGGGAGGGGAGGTAATTCATGGGTGAGTGTCAATTCTGCTTCTTTTAGAGAGGAACGTCAAAGGATTTCAGGTGATCCACTACCTTTGCCAGGAAGAGGAGATAAGCAATTAAGCATGAGTCAGGATAAGTATGAAACATCAATTTTATTCAGAAAATTACATATTCTATAGGTCTAACAAGTATCAAAAGATTTTGTCCATATTTCTGATGTGTGTAGGGGGCACATACACAGGCTTTCCATGGGGATGCATTTGTTCTTTTTTATTAAATCGCCAAAGACCGAGTTGCTGTGCTGAAAGTATACAAAATTAGGTCGTCAGCACTTGAATTCATTGATCAAGTGATCTGATGGGATAACACATTACACTGAATGAATGGATTTTTTGGTGTTTCTTTAAAAAGATATTTTCTCTCGTTTTTAGAATTATTCTTACCAAGATAAAAAACATACCATGCATTTGTTGTCATTTTGTCGACCATTCTCTTTCAGAAGAAGTCCTCCTAGGAGTACGTATAAGCCATTAAAAATACCACGATGGCTGCAGCAATATTTTTACAGTATAATATTTACAAAACAAAACTTTGTTTCGTCTTTGTGAGACCACCCCTACAGGGCCCCAACAGGGCCCCCTACAGCCAAGAGCAGGTAACTCTAGCAGTCAACCACATACCTCACTTTTCATGCTGCTGTTCTTGAAGAAAGACATGCATGGTCCATCTTGAAGTTTTACTTTGCCCTGCCATAATTATGAGTCAAAAGGAGACACGATCTGTATGTATGGTTCCCTTTCTTCCCGCCTGGGCGCTAGATGGAATTAAGCATATCCTTCCACTTCATGGAAATTTATGCCTAAGTGGACTGCTCCACTTCTGGCACGTAAGGGCAAGGGCAAGGGTAAGAGCAAGGGTAAGAGTAAGGGAAAGGGAAGGCTGCTCCTGCTCAGCAGCCTTTTCAGAGGAAGAGGAAGTCGGCCCCAGTGGGAGACAGTCACCTTGAATCCCTGGATCTTGTCCAAACTCAGGGATGGCCATATGCCACAGTGGAAGTGAAACCTTCTCCTTTCTCCAGGATTCGTTACACTCTGGTGCTGAACTTTTAGGAGAAGGTAGACATTCTCCATGCCGAGGTCCAGTCTTTACTGGATGAGGCAGCTATTGAGGTGATTCCACTGGGCCAGGAAAATCAGGTGTTTTACTCCACTTATTTGCTGGTTACCAAGAAGGGCAGAGGGTTCAGACCCATCCTAAATTGCAAGGGTCTGAACAACTTGATTGAAGTACTGTCTTTCAAGATGGAGACACTGCTGTCAGTGATCTCATCTGTAGAGGCAGGGGATTAGCTTTTGTCCATCAACCTCAGAGATGCATACCTCCTTTGCCGATGCAGCCAACTTTTGAAAATACCTCCGGTTTTCGTTGGACGGGAAGTGTTATCAGTTTCATGTGCTCCCCATCAGCATCTCCAGGGCATCAAGGGTGTTCACCAAAGTTATGATCATACCAGCATAGGGCACCAGGGCCCGGGGCAACTTTTTACTGGTACCTGGACAACTGGCTGCTCAGAGCTCTCGCCATTCACTTCAGCAGCGTGAGTTTAGTTTTACATTGCACTCAGCAATGTTCCAGCTGTATGGTGGTGGTCTGTAAATAATCAAGATCAGAAAATCCACTGATCAATAGCATGAGTGTTGATCTGCGCAATTGGGAACAGATGACATGTCAGTGATCCTGATCACTTCATCCCGTTAGTTGCCACTTTGGGTTGCTAAAGGTACTTGAGCAGAGAATCCACACAGATAGTGAAGGATATTCTCACCAAGTTAGGTTGGATTTTTTCCGTCAAGAGCTCGTTCCTCCCCAGGATCTGGTTTTCTTCGAGGCGAGATTCGAGACACGAAAGGAACTAGTGTCTCTGTCTCAGTTGCTAGGCAAAGTGGCGGTGACAGTGGACATCATGTAGCGTGCGTGTCTAATTCAGCAGGCTTTAGCTCAGCTGTGGTCCCACTTGGAGAGTTAGGAGACAATTCAAATGACTCTGGAGTGGTTAATTCCTCAACTACAGTGGTGGACCAATACCGGGAATCTATCCAAGGGTTTTTCGTTGGAGACCCCAAAACTGAAGCTCATGATTCAGACAGACGGGGAGTCCTGGGCAACCTCACAGTTTACGACCTCGAAAGATGTGGTCGCCTTATCGCTGTTTTCCGTTAATACTTGAGTCGCATGTGTAGCCACCTGTGCTATTAGGTCTTGCTATCCCAGAACGGTCAGCCACATCCGAATCCCAGGATTCAGAGGGTGGCTTGGCCACTGTCCAGTATCGCCTCGTTGCGAGCGGAATTCCTGCACCAGACACAATTCTGGTTTTGTGGAATATGAGGATAGATGGACCTGTTATACATGCTGGATTGGAATCAGGGATTCTTGATCTCTTTTCTTCGACTGTAGTCAAGGTATTAGAGTTTTTACAGTCTCAGTTAGAGACTGGCTTGGCCACATCCACTATCTGTGGCTGCTCTATGGCTATCTCAGCCTTCTACATTCCTGTCGAGGGTGCTCTATTTGGGCAACACCCTCTGCCACGTTTTATCAGGTGTGGACAGACTGTGTCCGGTTGTCTGACGTACGAGTCCTCTGTGGGACTTGTCTGTTGTATTAGATTTGATGTCCAGTCCTTTCGTTTATGATTTGGCAAATTTGTTGTTTCAACAATTAAGTTGGAAGATGGCATTTTTGGTCACAGTCACATCTGGTAGATAGGTCGGGGACATACACACTATGTCTTCAGACCCGGAGCTTATTGTTACCATAAGGATCATGTAAGCATTCGGCTGCCTGATTCCTATCGTCCCCAGATTGATCATGCGTTTCACGTTACCGTGCCTATCGATCTTCCCGCCTTCACAATTCCTGTTTTGTCCGGTAACACATTCCACAGTGCTCATGTTTTGAACATGTGCAATTCTCTTAAACCCGATATTAAGAGAAGTGTGGCCATCCATAAGGATAAACAGCTTTTTTGGTGATACGGCGGTGGCAGTGGTTTTCATCCTGCCCATACAGAAACCCTCTCAAGATGTGTCACCAATTTGTATGGCATACATTCACAAGGGCTAAGCTCCCCCAGAGGGACTAAAGGCTCATTCGGTTTGAGCAGAAGCCAAGTCCTTAGGTGTATGCAGCTGCTCTGCCCACTGAGGAGGTCTGCCCACTGAGGAGGTCTGCTCCATGGCTATTTGGAGCTTATCGAGTACGTTCAACTTTACAAACACTTTGGTTTGGCCAGTTGGTTCACCGCTGTGGACAGAGTAGCTCCTCTCAAGTCGAATGAGCTTTATAGATGAGTAACTCTGTGTGCATTTGGTGTTGGGTTCTAATCTTCGCCCTTTTATAGGTGGTGGTATTTGGTGGTAACGTTCAGTCCCACAATCATTATTGGTGCCTGGCTTAACTTTCCATTTTTCCCTGCTTAGTGGTTGTGTGCTATGGACAAGTTTCTGTTTTCATAAGTCCCTTATTTCTCCATTCTCCTGACCGTTGGGTTGGGGGATGGGACTTACAGATGGGTGTGTTACCATCAGCCGAACAACAAGGGGCTTGACAGTATGGAGCCTCGCCTTAGTCACGCCCCCTGCCTTGATTGACATTGGCAGACAGGTGACTCAGTAAGTGTCATTTTCTATTTCCATAAGGTTGTAGATTGTCACTTCAAATACACTCCATGTCAGACGGAATACCGCTCCTGGATTTCTAGTTTTGGGGAGTCTGTCTGATGCTTATATGTACCCTGAATATGGACTTCTGAAAATGAATTATACAATCCTGTAGAGGTTAAGAATTTTTTTAAGAACCTGCGTCCTCTCATTTACTCTGATACGTTTAGCCTTAAAGGCAAGGTATGAGGTTGACGGCTAGAGTTACCTGCTCTTGGTTGTAGGGGTGGTCTCACAAAAAATGAAAGTGTTGTATTTTAATGGCCATAAAAGTGCTTATATGTATCCCAAGGAGAACTTTCTTCAAAGAATTCATAACCTCCACAGGTTTGTGTAAATTTCATTGTGCTGACGACCTAATTTTGTATCCTTCTGGCGCAGCAACTCACTCTTTGGTGATTTAATGAAAAAAAACTAATTCTCCCTCACGGAAAGCTTGTGTATATGCCTCCTACGCACATCAGATATATGAACAAAGACTTTTGATTCTTGTGAGACCTTTAAAATAGGATATATTGATTGTGTGCATAATTGTACTTTTTTCAGTCATTTCTGTGATGCACCTTTACACATTGTATAGTAGGGGATTGGATGGTAAAACAGAACTTACTTTATTGATTTTCTGAACCACTGTGCAGGCCTGTGACTGTGGACTTGCTGAAGATAGATGTAGGTTGAAACTGTGACACTGTGTAAACTGTTGCTTTGATCAAAATGTTGGGTTACTGGGAAAGGTTACAAGATGATTGAAGCAGTGCTGAACAATCACTCATAATGATTCTATTATTAGTTTTGTTTCTGTTTCATTATCTATGCTTATGGCTGTCAGTGATGACATTTCAAAGTGACAAAAACATCAGTATGTCCACACAGCATACTCCGACATCAAAATTATGTTGATGATGTTGCAGGTGCTGACATGTTTACCTGCCACCCCATGGGTAATTCCAGAATCTGAGTTTGAATATCGGAAGGATTTGCGGAGACAGTGTGTCTTCACAATAGATCCAGCAACTGCCAGAGATCTGGATGATGCTGTGTCTATAGAGGAACTTGAAAATGGTTAGAAATAGTATGAAATATGGAACTCACAGGACATCATGTTGTGACTCTCGTTTTCAGTGAATATGTTTTGCATTAAATATTGTACTTCCCTCATGTATGGAGCTAGTGTCAGTGGATACATATCATGGTTGTCCATATGAGAGCCATTTCCAAGCTTATGCATAATGAGTACCAAAGTCACTAAATGATCAAAGACACTGCCAGCATCCACAAGTTCTGGATTCTCATTCAAATTGGGATGATTTTCATCCTTGGTTTCTTCATGATAGCCAACTCATGTTCACCCAAGTAGTATATGTCTGCAGGCTGTGTTCATTGTTGTTCCTCCTGCATAGAAATGACAAGCTAGAAGTAACTGACTGTATGTCAAAATTACTTATAGACAAACTCACTCAAATGTTCCCAATTTGTAGATTTGGCAGTTATTCAAGTACACTAAAGATGAACCTCACAGGACCTCATCCTAAGTCTCTAGTCATTAAAACATGGATGTATTTTGTCCTGTGTGCAGGCTGCTTAAAAGTTGGGGTGCACATAGCTGATGTCAGCTTCTTCTTGGAGGAAGGAACACCTCTGGACATAAAGGCAGCCAGTCGGGCCACCAGTGTGTACTTGGTCCAGAAAGTAAGTCAACTCTGCCACTTTGTACCTGGTCCAGAAAGTGTGTCAGCTCTGCCACTGGTGTGTTCTTGGTCCAGAAAATAAGTCAACTCTGCTGCCAGTTTGTACTTGGTCCAGAAGGTAAGTCAGCTCTGTCCAGGAAAAATGTCAGCCAGGCCACCAGTGTGTACATGGTCCAGAAGTAAGTCAGGTCTGCCACCACTGTGTACATGGTTCAGAAAGTAGGTCAGCCAGGCCACCAGTGTGTACTTGGTCCAGAAGTAAGTCAGGTCTGCCACCACTGTGTACATGGTTCAGAAAGTAGGTCAGTCAGGCCAGCAGTTTGTACTTGGTTCAGAAAGTGTGTCAGGTCGGCCACCAAAGTGTACTTAGTTTTTAAAGATAAAGTAAGTCAGCAGACTCATGTTAATAATTGATGTTGATGTTGTAGGTGGTACCAATGTTGCCGCGACTTCTTTGTGAAGAACTCTGCAGCTTGAACCCAGATGAGGATAAGCTGACCTTTTCTGTCATCTGGACAATGGATGCCAATGGAGAGGTATATGATCAGATACTTACATCTTAAAGAGACACACATCTTGGTACAGACACATCTTTATACAGACACATCTTTATACAGACACAACCTTGTACAGATACTCACATATTTGTACAGACACATCTTTGTATAGATGCTCACATATTTGTACAGACATTGACATCTTTGTACAGACTCTCAGATCTCTGTACAGTCATTCGAGTCTTTTTACAGACACACACATCTTGTTCACTTTGTATTGGTTATTGTGGCACCTTTGAGAATTTGAGAGATATATGGAAAAACTGTTTTGTTCCAGATAGAAGATGAGTGGTTTGGCAGGACCGTTATCAAGTCCTGTGTGAAGCTGAGCTATGATCATGCACAGGTACATTACATTACATTAGTTTTTCCTTATCCTGACTCATGCTTATTATGCTTGTCTCCTCCTAAGCGAATGACCTTGGAACACTTGAATCCCTTGTAGTTCCTGAAGAGTATGTAGTTCACTCATCCACGAGTTACCTCCCTTTTCCAGCGCAAAACAGTCACCTGACCAGTTATGCTTGTCACTCTCTCCTCATGGCCCTAGCAGATGGTCAGGTTAATGTAAGAGTCCTGTATATGGCACTATTGCCTGTTATCCAGTTTACACTATGTACAGGGTTTTGGCTATAATTAGCCTACTTTGTTTGTCAATTTTGCAGAAATTCCCTCATATTTTATGACATAATTTCATCATTATATTGTTTGCTTATTTTGATGAAATTTGGCAGTCTTTGCAGGTGCCAGTTAACAACGGTTGATACTCACCTCCGAAGCTAGCAACTACGCAGACATCAGATACCAGAGTCAACAGCAGCATAGTTTCATGGCAGCTGCTTAAGTCACAGCCGTCAACAGAGCGCAGCAGCGACCTCTCGTCGATTAGATCTACATCTCTGGCATCTTCCACAGTGCAGCAGATGATTCAAGACCTTCCACCAGCTGTGCAAACATCAGGTTCCTTCAAATTTGCTATAATTCCTTCAGTTACTTATTGAGCCCAAGAAGGAGCAAATGCAAATGGAGCGTACACGAAAAGAGGACTTGGAAACATCTCATGACACCTTTACAGATGAAGAAGGGCAACTACGTCTTCTTGGAATCTGTGGTCTTATTGTGGTTTGCCAACGGCATGGTTTAGAGATCCCCCTCCTTCGATGTAGCTGTAAGACTTATGAGAACGTCAGCGTAGACTACTGCAGACCAGTCTTTAACAACATCGACGTTTGTCAGTAGAGACAATATCAACCTTGTCACAGCTTCAGGAAGATGTAGAAAGCGCCTTAGCGTTCTAGGAGGCTTTGAGTACATCTGGTCACAGGACCTCATCCCTGGCATGTTCATGAAGCTAGTTACAACACAGATGATGGCCATGGTGGATCAATGTGTGACTGAAGATAGAGGTGCACACTAGAATCTAACGATGTCAGATAGCATTTGAGAAAGCTCTGAAAATGAAGCTTCATTGAGACCAGTTATGACAGACAAGCAGTGCCAGTGTTAAGGAACTGTGGACACCTCATCACTACTAAAATGATGACCAGTGATGCTTACTAGCCACTCATACAGAAGATTTTGGAGGATTTGCAAGGCTTATCCTTGTGTCCAGTCAGAGCACTGAAGATCTACCTTGCGAAAAAAGGAGATGAAAATTCAAGTGCCTATTCAGCAGAAATATCTACAAAAGTCTCAAGAACGACAATATCAGTATGGATGAGAGCCATTATACAGAGGGCCTACAGAGCAGAAGGACTACAACCTCCACAAGAATCCAACTAACACGAAGTCAGAGCTTTGGCATGTACAATTGCTCTACACATGAACTACTCAGCCTCATTGATAATGGAGGGCTGATTCTGGAAGTCTGACCTGGTGTTTGCCAACCACATAGCCACCAAGGACATTTCTGGCATTTACCAGCTTGGCCAACTAACAGTTCCACAAAGGTGCTGAGTAGAAAACTCACCCTTTAGCACACTGACTTGTTCAATACCCATGTTCTGAGGAGCAAACCTTTGAGAGGAGTCCATGCATACATCTGAGACTAGGCTGGTGTGAGTGATTAAGACCTTGTACTTGTAAGGAAGATACTCGTACATGAAGAAGGGTCACAACTCTATGATGAGGACATCATGAAGAAAGCGTTGCTATAGATAACTAGTTGGAAGAAGAAACTAGCAAATATGAAGTCCACATGAATCTGAGAAATTCACTTGTCTTAAAGAAGTTCGACAAGATGTGGTCCTTAGGAGCTCACGGATGAAGATTGGAAGAACATGATTGTTGGAGTGCCGTACAGTTCCCATGGGGGAGATACAGGATTTATCTAATGACAGCTGATGAATCCAATTGCCTGATTCCGTCAGATTCTGGAAGCATAAGAAGCATGAGTCAGGATAAGAAAAATGTCAAATTATGAGTAAAATTGATATTTGATACTTATCCTGACTCATGACATCAAACCCTCCCTGCCTCCCCAGTAGAAGGCACTTTGAATGTCCAAGCGTCGGGCATATTTGCTGAATGAGTGACAAGCATGGCTGGTCAGGTCACTGTTTGCGCAGGAAAAGGAGGCATCTTGTGGGTGAGTGAACTTTTCAATCCTCTTCAGGGACCTACAAGGGATTCAAGTGTTCCACTGTCATTTGCATAGAAGGAGACAGCACAACAAACCTGAGTCAGGATAAGTATGAAATATCAAACTTTTCCTTTCATGCTTATTATGGTTGTTTCCTTCAACTAGTGTGACAGCTACAGTTTTACTCCTGCAGCAGAACTTGGCTCAAGACATCCGCCCACTGCAGACACAATGTACAAGAATCTATAGCAGTGTCAACTCCCCTTTGTCGCAGTCACTAGTGCAGGATTCATCACAGAACTTTGACATAGGCCTGTTTATCTAATAGCTCTCTGAGATGATGGAGCCACGTTTTGCCAAAGAGTAGGCTTCCATTGTCTTCAAGTCTTCAACTCTCTTGTGAGCGGCCCTGTGTGGTAGTGCTACAGCTACTTCAATGCACTCAGACCAAGTTTACAGTCTTCGAGAAGATCTTCATGATGATCTGCATGAAGACTTGATTTCAGGCTGATCTGAATCTCGGTGATGACTAGTTAAAGAGGAAGACCTGCATGAGGACCTGGGAAGAGATCTATGCCCATGTTTACAGTCTGCCACAAATGCAACCTCAATCTTGGCTACCATCCAGGAAGAGGGTGACTGTCATCAGATGTCAATGCTGCAGCGTTTCTTCATACAGACCTGGAACAGGAAGAGGTTTCCCAACCTCCTGCAAGAACTCAGAAATCCTGCCTTAAAACTACCAGAATGGCGGAATCTGCTAATTAATTGACACACCAATCAAGCTCTTGGAAATCCATCATGTATGGACCGTATTAAAGCTTTTTTGAAGAAACAAGGATATTCCGCCTGAGCGGCAAAGGTTGTCACGTTCGCCTTACAAACGTATATTTGATCACTATACAATGATAAGTGAAAAAGATTCATGTTATATGCAAAGTGAAAGGGCTTTGTTACAAGTAAAGCATCTCATCCTCAAGTGGCTGACTGCGCCGTTTACGTCACAAGACATTTAAAGGGTCTACGTTATTGACTAACTTAGCGGCACTTAGTACAGTCATGAAGGCTGGGATAAAGTTGCTTCAAGTACCAGAACTTCTAGGGTTACAATGTTCATTCAAGTTGGAAGATTAACAAAAGAATTTCAAGGCTCCCACATGGGATCTCAATGTAGTACTTCTGAGCCACTTGACTGAACATCCATGGATCTGCTATTGCAGAAAACACTATTTCTGGTTGCCCTAGCTGTCCAGATGTCAAAAATACATGTGCTGGACTATGTGTGAACTTGCTCCAGAAAACGGCACATTGTGACAGTATACACCGTGGACACATATTGAATTTTAGTGCCAAGAATCAGCTGCCTAGACAGCCTGACAGACAATTTCACATCCCAGCACTGTCTACAGTACTCTATCCAAGTGACATGCAAGATAATACTTCTGTCCCGTCAGAGCATTGAAAATCTACCTGCAATGGACAAAGACAAGGAGAAAGAAATTCAAGTGCCTGTTTATTCTGTTATCAACTGAGACGCCTACAGAAGTTTCAAGGAATACTATATTGGATTATAACCATTATACACTGTTAAAAAAAAAGAAATGCAAAACCCAAATATCAGTGAAGATTTGGTGTTATTCAAGGACGTGTAGATCAGCAGAAAACAAAGATACATTTTGTGGAGCAATGCATTGCTATCTTGTCCATATTTCATGAAAATAACAGTCATGACTGTCCACCAGGTGGTGTTGAAGTCGTACCTCATATGATCAGCTCCAGCTGCTACCACCTCCTGAGTACAGATCTAATCAGTCGTTGGATGTTTTGTTGTCGAATCCTTATCCATTCCACCTGCAGCATATGGAACAACTGTTGAAGATTCTGTGGTGGATTACAATGTCGACATACTCGTCTATTGATCTGATCCCAAAGGTTTTGGATTGGGTTTAGATCCGGGGATCTCTAGGGCCAGGGGATGTCTTCATTGGCCAGGTAGTCCATGGTGGCACGTGCTGTGTGGGACCTGGCGTTGTCCTGTTGGAAGAGCTGCTGTTAACGGTCAACAAGGTGAAGGACATGTGGACGGGGAATCTGGTCGATGTCTGGATTGTCCACCAGATTGCCTTGGACAAGCACAAGTTCCGATTTGCGAGTGTATGAGATTTCCGCCCACACCATAACACTTTCTTCACCGAATCTGTCCACCTGTCTGATGCAGTTAGGAGCAAAACGTTCATGATGCCTGTAGAGATGGTATCTACCATCACGACTCCTGAGGAGATAATGGGATTCATTGCTAAACCATATGCACCTCCAGTTTGCCAGGTTCCATGGCAGCACCTGTTACATCTTTATGATTGCATCTTTATGTATACGTCATTTGACGAAAGATTTCTCGCAGGACACTAGTATATCCAGAACCACATGAAGACACTTACGTTGACAAATTGGTCAAGTGTGCCCCCCAGATGCAGAATGAGAGTTGAAAGTTAGCAAGTCTACAGTGCCGTTTTCAAGAGAACTAGAGAATCCAGGAAATGGCACAACCCACCTCCAATTCTGTTGGATTCTGTCAAGCATAATAAGCATGAGTCAGGATAAGGAAAAATATGTAATTTCTGAGTAAAATTGATATTTTATACTTATCCCGACTCATGATGCCCTCCCATCCTCCCCTCTCATGACACTCTGGATCTCACTGTAAAAAATTGGTGTGTTTGATTCGGTGAGAGTGACAAGCATGGCCGGTCTTATGACAGATTTGCCTGTCAGTTGCACAGGCTAAAGGGAGGCATCTTGTGGGTGAGTGTTGATTTTACATCCTCATCAATGAAGAGAACTTCAAGTAATTCAAGTGTTCCACTATGTTTGGATGGAAAAAGGAGACAAGCGTAATAAGCATGAGTCAGGATAAGTATAAAATATCAAATTTAATCAGAAAATTACATTTTTACTCAAGACAATTCATTCTTGTAATTAGCTCCCCTGAATGAAATTTCAGGGCTTTTATTGTTCATTCTGTTCTTTTATCAGAATGTTCTTCTTGTCTGTCTGTCACGTCTCTTAAATCCTTCAGGCTTTCAGAGCTGCTTCTTTCCCTGAAATGTCCGCTATGATAACCTTGCAGGCTTTTTGATCCCTATATATATATGGCTATCATATTTATAAAATACAACATTTGTTCCATATTAGGAAACCACATGTTAGACCCACTAGAAACTAGCCTGACTACCGCACATTTTTGTTTACAGTCAGGAGCAACTGGCAGAAATTTTTTTGTCTCATATAGTTGTGTACTGCTAGACACATATTAGATGATCCTGCGCACTAAACGCATTTGTGACAAGAGAGGCGGTACAATGAATTGAGCGAGTACACTTTGCTGCTACAGGTAGCTTGACGATTATGCACGTGCAATACATGCTAACCGTGACATGAAATCAACACCGCTACTGATTAACACCTGTCTCGCTACTGTTTTACACCTGTCTCAATACTGTTAAACAGATTTCAGTTGTAGTAAAAAATGTCCAAGTTAGGAAAACATGGGCAAATAGTTCATTCTCAGGCAAGGGAGATAGCATACAATGTTATTATGTATATGGACAAAAATTGTGCAACCAATTCTGTTTTACAAAGTAGTCTTGCTACTGGACTCTCAACGGCAACTTTAAAGCGCTTTAAGGCAGAAGGTGGTAGGAGTGCGAGTGGACCTACATTTATCAGTCCCAGCAAGTTGTGCTTTGCTTGTTTTTGATTCCAAACTCAAATCAGCAGACTATCATGACGAGATGAACTTTGATAATTTTTCCAAATGGCTCCAGGAAAAGTTGATCCCAAACCTTCCACTGCACTCTGTCATCGTTATGGATAATGCACCACAAGCAAGTGGACAAATGTCCGACAACCGCCAACAGAAAAGATGACATAAAAGCGTGGCTACAAAGGCACAATATCTCATTTGATGAGCAAATGCTTAAAGCTAAACTATTGTTTCTTGCAAAATCCAACAAATTGGGCCCTGTCTACAGAGTAGACACGATGTTGAAGCAACATGGTCATGATGTACTACGTCTCCCTCCATACCACGCAGAACTAAACCCGATTGAGTTAGTTTGGGCAAATGTGAAACATTATGTCATTGCACAAAACTTGCAGTTCACAAAAAGTTCCTTAAGAGTTGCCATAAATGAAAGGATGTCTGCAATCGGTGCAAAAGAATGGTTGGAATGTTGTAAACATGTTAAAACAATTGAAGATGGTTACTGGCAGCGCGAAATCACAGTAGAAAGGGAAATTGACAGACTAGTGATTGACTTAGGACTTGCAAGTGATTCAGACACCGAGACTGATTCAGAGAGTGATTAAAGCATAAATCAGTAAGTCCACCTAATTTTCCAGCATTGTTGTGTCTTGTATAATAATTGACACATACTATATCAGGTTTTTACTGTTCCCATACTTTGTCATAAAAAAAGTGTAATCTTTGGTGAGTTGTCTATATTTTATGTTTTTAGTCACTGATAAATCTACTGAGTCTGGTACTGAGTAATCCCCAAACCGACGAATTTGTGTACAAAGAAATTTCTCACTGACTTATCAATGTCAAAAGGTATTTTCAGTTTTCTGTACACAATTTTGGTGACCATGATAAAAATATGACAGAAATTTGGAAATATTGTTTGAAAACTAACCATTTCTCCGGAACCGGTTATATAAATTTCCAAGACATGTATTCCCGGTCGATCACCAGCGGAATTATGGACGAAAATCAGCCCCTACAGAGAAATAGGAACAAAATTATGGGATAAAAATATTTCCCCCTTGCTACTCTGATTTAGCCACCACCATTCAGTAACAGATAACTTTTAACATATTACTAAGTTAAATGAAACACAATTAACTATATGTAGTTATTATCTATTTAATATTTAGCAGACGAAAAGTCAACTTTACCCATTAAAACAGCACCGCATATTCCTTCGAATGATAAGACTGCAATTTCAGGCATAAGATACTGATATTCCATGCTAACCTTTAGTTAAGACGAAGACAAATAGATGATTAGGGCATTGACTAGCATTTTAGATATTCAACAATTTTGTTAAAAAACCCCAGAAAATGTCATTTGCTTCGTGAAATGGATCGGTGGTCCTAAAATAATTTGCTCAGTATATTGTGTTGATTCAATTTGTTGGGATTGTACCTGTTCCCAAATCGAGTGTGCTATAACAATTCATGCGTTAAACGCACAGGGAAAATGAACTTCTCAATAGTTATCAGGCAACCTGTCTCCCTCTTGTTTCAAGTGGATCGTTCTGTAGGGCGTTCCCAAGTATGCAAATTGGGGGTCATTTGTCAGGTCGTGGATCATCTTATATGTGTTTACCAGTAGGACTTAAACTAAACTTCTAACGAATATTTTGAAGGTGAAGATGGAAGATCAGAAGTTTCACAGTCTTGCGTTGTATGACACATGTGAATGATGGGCGAGGCTTTTACATTTTTATCCAATTTTTTTCTCACAAGTGTGTGAAAGCGAGAACTGTGATTGCCTATGTAGTGTAGGCGAGGGCCAGTGTCTACAGGCTCTTAAGGTGGTTATCCTTTTGAAAAGTACACAACCCATTGCCCCTAGGCAAACCTGTGCTGATTTTTACAGTGGAAAGATCTCTAATAGGTTCTCCTCTCATTCTTCTATAGTGATAATGCAATTTTGCATGCATTTTCCTTCCTACGCAGACAGCATGATCTGGAAAGATGAAATGAAGAAGAGCATCAGAAAATCAGATTTTACAAAAAGTTTGATATTGAACCATTCCACAGCTGTTTGAATGCTACAGAAAAAATCTGTGCTTTCAGTGTTCTTAACTATGTCCTTCAGCATGTACTTTCACTTTGCCAGTAATACGTTTCTTTCTTGATAATTGGAAGTGGAAAAGTTAAATCATTTTTCTGATATATTAATTCCAGGGATTCATAGAGAATCCGGATCGTGAGTGGAGCCAGGAAGAGTTACCTCCGATCACAAATGGGTTTGTGGTTGAAGACATCCAGAAGCGAGTACTACAGCTTGATAAGGTAGGATATTACTGCTAGACACACAGACTTGGCATCAGCTACACATCATTGTCAAGAGAATGAAGACGAGTATATAAAGATAATTTAAGATGTTTTCTTATTTTTCAGATTGCCAAGTGTTTGCGGAAGAAGCGGTTTGACAGTGGTGCTCTGCGTCTGGACCAAGTGAAGTTGACTTTTGCCCTTGACAAGGAGACAGGGATGCCCAATGGCTACTCTGTTTATGAGCAGAAAGATAGCAACAGGTAAATGTATGAGTGACTGAAACTAAGGAGAGTCACAGCAGCAGGTATGTGACAGACAGATGTCTGATGGTGTCAGGTTGGACACTGGAGACCTGTCTTCTATGTGGTCACCATAGGAGGTGACTGAAATTATAGGGTAGTTACAGCAGCAGGTATGTGACAGACAGATGTCTGATGGTGTCAGGTTGGACACTGGGGATCTGTCTTCTATGTGGTCACCATAGGAGGTGACTGAAACTATAAGGTAGTTACAGTCAGAGAGTGACTATGAAGTAGAACATTGCACCACAGATCTGTTACAGCAGGATGACCAGGTGGGAAAGTGACAGACTTGCTATAATTTTCTCTTTTTCCATGTTCAAATTTAGAATCAGTAGTTATCAAGGCATAGTCTAGGATGGACTAATGTCAACTTCTTATTATTCATTTCATTGGTTAGTCAAAGTTGAAACGTCAATCTGAAGTTACCTCGTAATGAAAAGCTGCTTCTTTGTTTCATGAAAGTGAGAACTAAAATTAGTTTTAAATGAAATTTAACAAATTCTTTGATTTTTCTGTAAATCTGTGCATGTATGTGTTGTTTTGCTCAGACAGTTGAAATGTGTCCTTTTGAAATGTCTCATGTTGCTCTGTCCCAGGACAACAACGTTCAGAGACTAACACAGTACCGGTCAAGTTACTCAAACTACGGCCCTGATCCACCAAACGTTTATAAGCTAATGATAGACCATAGAGTTATGACAGGTTGTGACATTATGAAGACTTTGTGGATAAGGACCCAGAACTTGTATTTGATGGAGTAGTAGTGACAGGTTAACTGCATGATTAAGTATTTTTCACATGGTGTTAGCATGAAGAGATTGATTTATAGGAGAGAAAAGACATCTTTAGGACATGGGATTACTTCCAGGTTGATCGAGGAGTTCATGCTGTTGGCTAATATGGCGGTGGCCCACAAGATATATAAGAGTTATCCCGAGAAGGCTGTGCTCAGACGCCACCCTCCACCACAGTCCAAGATGGTGGATGACCTGGTACGTCCTTGATACATCTCAGTGTAATACCATAGAAGCCACAGTCACTTCATGGGTTCTTACAGGAAATATGAGGGTTCTGTTAAGAAGTACAATTGTATAGTGTACAGAACCGTTATTTAAGTTCCAGGAACCTCAGGAAGTTCTTGTCCAGATTGCTTTCAGTGAATATTATTGTTCATCCTTTGGGACACAATGTTTTTTTTCTGCATTCCGCCTGCATGCTTGTGTGCTGTTGGGGCACAATTTGTGTGACTGAAGCCTATGTGGCATGGAGCATGCAGCTTCTGTTCTTGAGAAAATGGATCCAACAATCCCACCTTAAAAAGTCATTATACCTGGCTTAAGTTATTTTTGCATATGATTCACAATTTATTAAATTACTTTTCCTTGGCCAACATGGACAGTGTGTATTGAGATACCATGTTTGCAGACTGTTAATGTTATATACGTTAAATACCTTGACTGGTGTGTTTCAGAAAGACCTATGTGAACAGCTGGGGTTGGCGGTCGACCTTTCCAACAGTCAGACATGGCAGGTAGGTGTGTCTGCTGGCTACACATACTCTCAAACATGTTTCTTCGTACAGTGTTTGAATATATCATTTAGATAATTTAGCCATTCAAGTTACTGGAAGTAGTCTGACTTCTTACTGCTTGTCCAAGGTTGAAGGTATTCACTTTGACATACACATGGTTACCATACTGTATATGTCTGTTGTAGCAATCTCTCAGCAGCTACCAGGGCACAGACGAATTCTCGGCAGCAAGAATGCAGGTGCTTGTGGCCCTCAGTTCTAAGCCTATGCAGGTAAGTTTCTCAAGTTAGCAGACCATCCATGTTGTAGAAGTGTTGTATGTAATGAAGGAATACATTGAGCTGTTTTTACTCCTGCTTTTGGCACAAGGTGCTGTTGTTGATCATTCTTTAGCCTGATCTTGTAACTGGCTTTGTTTCAGAATGCCAAGTATTTCTGTAGTGGCATGATTGCTGATCCTGCAGTGTACCATCACTACGCACTCAACGTTCCACTGTACACACACTTCACGTCCCCCATCCGACGCTATGCAGATGTCATGGTGCACCGTCTTCTGGCCTCCTCTCTCAGTAAGATCAGACCACTGGCTTTAACGAGCATGTCACAATCATATCATCCATTCCTATCGACCAAACAGAATCAGCATCCATTCTGACCGCCTCCGTGGTGTAGTGGTTATAGTGATTTCCAGGAGAGTGGAAGGTTGCGGGTTCGATCCGTGACCGTTTCATAGCTAAAGAAATTAAACTGTGATACTTGTTGCTCATTAGTGGGTACAACATGGTCACCTTGGAATCAGTATAATGTGTGTGAACTGGGTATGTTTTCTCAACTTCAGCATGGTGTCTCAGTGTGATAGTGCTTTAAAACTTGCTTAAGGCTGGGCTAGTACATGCACATGGTCATTTGACCGAAGTGTTCTCAAGTAAGACTTTAAACCCTTTTTCTTCTGACCTTGCCTCATCAACCATTCTTATGAGCCGAACACAATCTCATCAACCATTCTTATGAACTGAACACAATCTCATCATCCATTCTTATGAACTGAACACGATCTCATCATCCATTCTTATGGGGGCATGGTGGGGGGCATGGTGCTCAAGCTGGCTTAGGCGCCAGGCTAGTGATCCAGCGAGGTAGAGGTTTCGGGATGGAGTCCACCTGTGACCAGGTGTAAAAACCATGGAGTCAACTTTGTGTGCAGACTCTTTCAGTGTTGTCACAACCCCTGGTGTACAGTACACAACCCTTTGCACTTAAAAGAATCCACGAATCTGTTGGTATATGACCAGATGGTGGCCACATGAACACATGCATGCACCTAGTTGCGGGGTGTGGCAACATGCAGTAAACTTGGACAAAGTGCTGTGACTATGTGTCCCAGTCCACCCAGCTGTCAATTGGGTACCTCGTTAGGATGAGAGAGCCACAATAAACTTGGTGTGCCTAGTGGCAGCAAGAGTTGTATACTCCCCAGGGAGTTGAGATTGAAGTACAATGTGCTGTTGAGATTGACATCCAGTGACCGAGGGAAAAATACCAGTGCCTTGGGTATGCACTAGTACGTGAATATATGCGGTATATAAATGTCCTATCTATCTATCTATCTGTCTGTCTGTCTGTCTGTCTGTCTGTCTGTCTGTCTTATGAACTGAACACAATAACATCAACCATTCATATGAACTGAACACAACATCAACCATTCTTATGAACTGAACACAATAACATCAACCATTCTTATGAACTGAACACAATCTCATCATCCATTCTTATGAATTAAACACAATCTTATCTATTATTGGGACAGTGGGGTAACCTAGCGGTTAAAGCTTTTGCTCATCACACTGAAGGACCGGATTTGATTCCTCACAAAGAGCAATGTGTGAAGCCCATTTCTGGTGTCCCCCTGTTGTGATAATTGCTGGAATAATCATAAAAGCGGCGTAAAACTAAACTCACTCACTCATCTATTCTGGGAACCAAACAATTACATCATCCATTCTTGGGAATCAAACAATTACATCATCCGTTCTTGGGATTCAAACAATTACATCATCAAGGAAACATGATCATACCATCCATTCTTATGAAACAAACACAAGCACATCATCCATATTTTATAATACTAGAAATGTACAAAGTGTATCTAAGTATATCTGTATCCAGTGGTGATATTTCCAGGGTACTGTCAAGAGACCAGGAAGGACCACCGTCTGCTGCACAAGCAAGCTGACCACTGCAACGACAAGAAGTACATGTCCAAGCGGGTGCAGGAGATGAGCTCTGACATGTTCTTTGCTGCATTTGTCAAGGTGGATCATATTTGGCTATTACTGGACCTGTGTGCATGCAAAGTTTCACTGAGAATGAGAAACAGCTTATGAATTATGTCCCAGAACAATCCCTTATCGCTAACCCAAGTCCAAATTGTTGCCATGAGAAATTTGAATAGAATAGTTGAATAAAATCTGAGGTAATATACCTGAACCAGTTAAAGGCAGGTTACTATAAGAAATAGGAATTATGAGCTCTGGACATGAAATGTCGCTAATGAATCCTGTTTGAATGTTGTCAAATTGTTCATGATTCACAAGATGGTCATGGTGGACTTGATGTGGACAAGATAGTCATCAGAGACTAGAGGCATGGGGTGATTTAGAGGGGAAGGTGTTCATGTTGGACAAGATAGTCATCAGAAGAACACACGACATGTTGATCAAGAGAGGGGAAAATGGTCTTGGTGGACGTGACATATGATTTATGATTAGCTGACCTTTACCATGACCATGGTTTTATTTACAGGAGGTTGGCCCCTTTGAAGAGAAGGCGATGGTGATGGGTGTGATGGATCATTCCTTTGATGTCTTCATTCTCAAGTTTGGAGTCTCCAAGCGTATCTACTGTGATGTAAGTAGGAACTGTATTCCATGCAGCTGGAACATATATGTCACCAGTGACTGGGAAACAGGTAGAAATGGTTCATGCTCGTCATTTTTAGTTTGTCTATCCTTTCTATTTCAGCAACTCCCCCTGCAGGACAAGACCTACATTCGGGACCACAAACAACCCATTCTCACTCTGGTCTGGGAATCAGATGAGGATCATCCAGAGGCCACTCAACAGACGCTGAGGATCTTCACATCAGTGACAATATACATGATGGGGGACAAAGATCCACTCAAGTGGAAGGTTTGTGAATATATTTGAAGGAAAACATACCTGAACCGGGATTCTAAACAACCTGCTTCCCTGTTTCCTGCCTTTCAATCTACTGATAACTACTTGATGTGTTTGCTTGAGCTACACTTCTGCTGCTGCTGTTTCTGTTTCTGCAATTGAATTTGTTTGCCACAAGCAGAGGTAAAGGTCACCAGAGGTCAAGTTATGAAATATGCTTTTATTTTCAAATGTACAAGATCTTGAAATATCTGAGCGTTTATTAATTACGAATGATAAATGTCTCAACTGTTTTATCTTGTTATATTTCAGGCTGTTCTGAAAAGACCAACAGTGAGGTGCTAGAGAATGATTTCCAGAATGTTGATGAGACTGATCCAAGTGATACCAGGAGTTGTCACAAGACAAACATGACAGGCCCATCTAACTGGAGGATGGAAAACGCTCAGCATGAAGAAATATACATTTGTAATGTGTATGACGCAGACGGCTAGCTATACATATCTTATTGTACAAAATAACATCTGAAATACGGATGGTCGATCATGAATGAATCGTGCCAGGACAGACTGCTGAGATACGTAATGGTGGAGAGAACCTGGTGTATCATGTTTCTTCAGGCATGTAAAGTAGTTGTGATGGAGTATTGCAGTTACATTATTTGTACCAATAGTTAATTGTTTGGTTTAGATATGTTCTATTGTGTTTTCATTGTGGATGAATGCTGTATGCCAGGTTGTATGGAATATATCATCTTCATTTGCAGTGATCTGTTATCACATGATTTGTGTTTTACTGTGTGTTTAGAATCAGCCATCGTATTTGGGATTATGTATAGTGTGACTGTTTATTTGGGAGAAACTTCTGGTGTAAGCTGTGGGTGCGGGTCAGCTCCACTTCAGCCTCAGACTTACAGTATAACTGTAGAAAGGTCTGTTGATTGTCTGTATACAGACCTGCATCTGTTGTCTGTTGATTGTCGGTGTACAGATCTGCGTATGTGGTCTGTTTATGGTCTGTATACAGATCTGCATCTGTGATCTGCAGATGTCAGTCTGTATACAGATTTGCTTCTGTGGCCCATTGATGGTCTGTCTGTATACAGATCTGTGGTCTGTTGATGGTCTGTCTGTATACAGATCTGCTTCTGTGGTCTGTATACAGAGCTGACTATACAGATCTGTATCATCTGTCTGTGTACAGATTTGTATCTCTGGTCTGGCAATTGTCTGTATGCAGATCTGTATCTCTGGTCTGACGATTGTCTGTGTACATATCTGAATCTCTGTTCTGTTGATGGTCTGTCTTTATACAGATCTGCACCCCTGGTCTGTTTGTATGCAGGTTTTATAGTGGGGATGGAGTATTAATATGAATATGCTGCCACGGTCACAAAGATTGCTATTTGGGTGGGACATGGGTTTCATGCTGATGGCCAGACAACCATTCATCATGTATGGTCAGTCTGCTGCATGGCACACATCATGCACATTGCACAAGTCATGCTCAGTGCCATGCTTCACTGGCCAAATGGCCATTCTCCAGGCAGCTGAGTTTCACATGCCCCTCTGCTGGTGGCCATGACAACACAGCTGAACCCTCTGTTTCTCAATGTCACTGTGCTTATTTTGTCAGTTTGTTCATTTGTTGATCGAAGAAATTCAGTGTGAAGGCGACTTGCTCATTTTAACTTGACTGTTATGAGATGTAATTTATTGCATATCTTTAGAGTGAATTGGTCTTGTTGTCTTAGGGGCTGCAGAGCACTGTACAGCGTTATGGGCAGGCCAGACACCAAGGCACCAATACTTCACTACTGTCTATAGTCACAGCATCATTTAGAATATCAATACGTAGATGTTATTTATGTGAAAGCATCATGGAATGTACAAATGTGAAAGTATGTCATGTAGTTTTGAAGAAATTTAGCTCATGTCTTCGTAGGACTGAAGATGTATGTTTGATATTTTCTGTCATTTTAGGACATCTACTTTATTTTTATTGGTTTTATGTTATGAAATAGATAAGTATTTCATTATTACTTATAGACAATCCAGTGACTAATGTTGTAAGCTGGGGGCGTAGTCTAATTCAGAATCCCCCTGAGTTTGCCCTGTTGTTAACCACATTGACAACTCTTCTTTTCACATGCTGTACAACTCAAACGTGAGTATCCCTCACTGAACCGGGGTTATGTGAAAAAAAAAGACACAATGAGAGAATGATTTTCGAATATTATAATTTATGCCTGTTTGAAAATAGCTTGCAGTGTTTAGCCGAAGTGCCAGTTATTACACTTTTAACATGAGTCATATTGTCTTCTTTTCTTCTATGATATATACTGAGAGAAACAAATTAAAGAACACAGGAAAATTCAAGCGTTTCTTCAATATTTTGCAGTTTTCATCTCCAGCTTTTAATAGCTGTGTGGGAAGAAATCTCAGATTAAATGAAGGAACAAAGCCATGGACAGGTGTTCAATCATTTCTTTCCCTCAGTATATTAGATTTTTTTAAGACAACTAGACACAGATGACACTGTCATGTGAGACTCTGCACTTCCCTGTGCAGACTTGTGTCCCTTTGGTGATCCAGGAACACATGATAGTAGGTTTGAATCCTGGTTCACCCTGATTATGTTTCGTGGTCTGTTAGCACCACACCCGTGCTTTTTGGTTCTGCTGCAGTGGAACACACAGACCTGCCAGTCTGTGGGTTTTCCACTCACATTAACCTTACACAGTGTGAATTGTTGGAGATCTGCTAAAAGCAGAAACTTAACTCACTAAGGTAATTGATAGGGCTGTGATGGGAAACCTTTATCCCTGAGACAGGTGGGTAATGTTCTGGACCCAGGTACCTGTCTTACCACCCAGACCCATTATGATAATGTGACTGATAGATTAAACAATGAAATGCTATTCTTTCATTATAAAAAGGTTGTATTGTCTTTGAAGATTTAGACATAATTGTGCAGTCACCTATTTTGAATATAATATATGATTAAGACATTAGAATTAACTCGAAATTGTAGCGTCCAAGCTGAAGAATATTTAGCAATTTCTTACAAATTTGATGTCAGGAATGAACATAAGGAATGTCCTCAGTAATAGGGAAAATTTGGACCCATTCTAGCTCTAGTAAATGCATTCCCAGATGCCAATGATTGTTTGAGCTTTATAAATAAATGTATGTGTATCAAATGACTGATGAAACGAATAAGGTTTGTAGAGTTAAAAGAAAGTTGAAGCACAATAAACCTTGTGCATTTATCAATTGGTCAGCTTGCTGCTCTATAATCTTCTATTAATGTTTTTATAGGAAGTGTATAAATGGGTTGCAGTTTTATAATGATAGTTTTCTGGGTGTTGTGTATGGAATTTTCTGCTAGTAAAGAGTTGAACTTGTATTTGGTGATGGTAATAGGACACTTATCAAACTGATGAAAGTCATTGTGTTTGTTTCTTGATATTGTCCCTTATCTTCCTTCCTTATCAGTGGAGAGAGTTTTCTGATACTGGCAAGGTACTTGATGACAACGTGTTTGTTTACAACAACGTATTTATCAGAGTTGTTGAGATGATCTGTGATCTGCTTGTTTCTTACTCAGCTGATCTCAGCTGTTCTGACCTTGCGTGTAGTACTGCACATGAAACTGCATCAAATAAATCGTGAAGTGTTTGCTGAATGTTCAGAACTTTATCCATATACAAACAAATATGAATACCCATCTATTCAGTGTTATTTCAATGAAATTGATTGATTGAGTGTCAAAGAATGAAATAAATATCTTAAAACATTTAGGATTTGGGATTTTTTTTCATGTGTGTAATATGTTATACAGTATGGTTCAAAATTATTGAGAATAGCTAAAGCATTTCATATTATTAAACGAGAACAAATCAGATAAAATTGAATGTATTGTAAAAGTGAACTGACCTTTTCATGTTGTGTAGGTAACAATTTAATGTTTTATCAAGTCTCCTTGAGCTTCACGGCACAGTCTAAGACGGGTAGGCATACTTCCTATCAGAGAGGTTAGTGTCTCGTGAGTTATGCTGTCCCAGTATCGGACCACTTCTCTCTTCTTGTCTTCAATTTTTGTCAACCCCTTTTGATTCACACATTCCTTCATCATCCCCCAAATGTTCTCAATGGGATTTAAGTCAGGACTATATGCAGGAAATGGTAATGCAGTCACATTTTTCTCCTGAAACCACTGCTTGGCATGTTTTGTGGTGTGTTTAGGATCATTATCTTGCTGCAAAATCCAGTCATTTCCATAAAACACATGTGCACTTGGAAGCAGAAAATTATCTAATATGTTAGTGTAGGGTTGACTTGTCAGATTTCCCTCAAACACACACAGCGGGGTCGTTCCTAATAAGGATATCCCTCCCCATACATGAAACTTTGGGCCGTATTTAGGTCGTCGATACAACGGTGCACTTTGTCCATATTTTCACATTATTGGGATATACCCATATTGAGCTTTCATCAGTAAAAATCACATTTTCCCAGTCAAAGTTTTCATGTGCCAAACACCGCTCAACACGCCTGTCTTTATGTTCTTGTTTAATGAGAGGAGAAGGAATTCCAGTCTTTTTCTCCCATCCAAGATCAATCAAATTTCTTCTAACTGTAGATTTTGATACAACTGTTGATCCCCTTTCTATCATTTCATACCTGATGTTGGAGATGCTTGCCCTTTGCTTTTTAGACGCTAAAATTCCCAGCCGGACGCGATCTGAGAAGTCCAATTTTCTGGGTCTCCCTGCTCCTTTCTGGTGCCCCAAATCCTTTCCCTCTTTAAAATTCTGCCTAATCCTATACACAGTAGAAAGAGGAGTTCCTGTTCTCTCTGCCTATGTATTTACATCATCAATTCCTTGATTACACAACTCAAAAATCAACCTTGTTTTATCTTCAGCAGACATTGTTGACAGTGCTGAGGAAAATGACGTCTGCTACAAATTCAGGGGAGGTAACTCTAATTGTACTATACTCAGTAGGCCAAGATGAGTTACCTCCCTTATACCATTACTTAGTTTTAAGTATCAGTGAATCAGTTGAGGTGTTATGATAGCTCAAAGTAAGAAGAAAAATTCTCAATAATTATGAACCAGACTATAATAATATGATTATATTTTAGCCTGTTATCATCTTGCTGTTAGCCCAGCTGGCTACAGTACTGCAGCACTGTTGGTGGTAGTGTAGTTGACCACATGACTATTATTGATGATATGTCAAGACGATCAAGGTGCTCTTGACTATAACCTTTATGTTGCTGGAGCTCACCTGGGTGAAACCAGTTCAGATCAGTTTCGCAGACTGTTTACTTGAATGCTGAGGTGTCTTAATTGTCGCCTGAAGGGTTAAGTCTCGCTGTGTATATTCAGAAGAGCAGACAGAAAAAAAAGACCGAGTCATTACATACTTTATTATGTTGCTGTTCTCACGGTTACAAGAGTGCGCACAATTTGTTAATGTATATTCCAGAGCAAGTTTTCTTTATAGTTCTGGTTGCAGATGCTCCAAACCAAGTGTACACAACACTTTCCTGGATTGAATTCCACCAGAACTGAATCCCCAGCATAGCCAATAGTGCATTGTGTGTTTGCTGTCCGAAAACATTCCTGGCATTCTCCATACTGGCCGATTTGATTGACTGATTGGCACTGCAATCAAATTTGGTTGTAGCGATAAAATCAAGTTATTGCCATAAAGTTATCACTTTTCTAATAGAGCATTTACTATATAATAACGTATGAAGAAAACAATATCGTAGTTGACAAAAATTATGCATTTAATGGCATATATTTGATAATTTTGCCTCTTGAAATGCATTATGGCATTTTGACATGCCCCAAGGGCAATTTGACCCCATCTGGGACAATTGGACCGAAAATACGGGGGATTTTGTAGCTGGGGCGATTTGACTAGCACCCTTCAAGAACACTGCAACAGTAATACTAATTAAAACAGTGATGTTAACGTGGCAGATATATTGGTGTACACGTTTTTTGTACAAGACAGGACACGTGTACTAAGACATGTTCCTCATGCCATTTGTGCAAGGTGAATTCAGAGGGGCGCATACACGGACAAGGACCAGTCCTGCTGATAGTGCGACCAGTTCATGTCCAGTGAATAGCTGGTGAGTGAACCATACAGGAGCTCACAGTTGACATTTCCCGACGACGCCTGGAAGTTGACAGCCCAACAGTCCCTGTCTCGCCCGCATTTCACGAAACACTGCTGTTTGTTGAGCGAGTGAGAAGCTGATACGTTAGTGGCCAGGTATTTTCCGTCACCAATCCTCTTGAAATGTCCCTTTCTTATGGTTTCTGTGGGAACGGATACCACGTGCAAGTAAATGTGTGAGCATGAAGTTTGTCAATACAATTCACTGAGAGATTATTTTCTCAGTTGCTAAAGCAATGTTTCAGCTGGTCGATGTTTTAGTAACATAATACGGCTAAGTCTTGAAAACATAATTCATAATTTATGATTTATAATCTCTGACTATTCCTAGGTAGACGGGTATTTCACAGAGTACGGAGTCGTGCAAAAAGTATTCGGACACTTCACGCAATTTCCATAGACCTACAGGTTATTTCAGTGTAGTATAAATAAATTCTTAACTTACCTTACCATAGGACTATGCATATTACCCCAAGCTTCGCTTAAACGAGATCAGACAGTTGTTGATTCGCCATTCCCATGAATGGCTACCTCATGTATCGACGAATGTATAGGCACGGAAGTGGCGTGATCTCCTGAAAAATCCTTGTGATCGGACGTTTGTTTGGTTCGCTGAGTTTTCTACCTACTACTTTGTGTTTAGGTTGTTATTACACGGTAGGTATGTTTCTTTCCCTTATGTTGCGTGAGTGAAGAACAGAATTATGCTTCACTTACCTGACTACCTCGTGTGTACTTGTTGCTTGATTTTTCGATGTGGGATGTTTTCCAGCATCTTGCTTTTTGTGTGGTCTCTGTATGGTGTACGTAGCTATGGTTAGTTCCTACACCATTTTATCCATGTCGTTCACCATTTTTTATCCATATGGTGGTTGTATTTCGTACCTTTTCTCTCGTAGCATGCCTCTTGTTGCGGGGGCAGCCATCTCTGTTGTTGTCCCTGCCCCGCCCTTGGGCGTGCCAATTTTTTCTCATATGGGTGTTTGTTGCATTTTTTTGTGTAGGGCAGTTTTGCTAGGCGAGTTTAGCGATGTTACGGTTTTCTCGCTTGTCGGTATGTTGCAGTCAGCTGTTTATGACACGACAGTTCTGCACTATTTGCAAGGTGTTAAAGTTGGCAAAGGACCCCCACCTTTCGTGTGCGGACTGCACATCCGTTTGCTGCACACTCGACCAACGCTGTCAGCACTGCAAGCGACTGTCGCCTGCTGCGTTCAAGGCTTTCCTTATAGCTAGGAGGAAGCATTTCACTCAAACTCGCAGGAAGATGTCGTCACCGGCGTCGTCTTTGGGTTCTTGCTCGTCTCTCCCGGAGACTCCGGATCGTCAGCTGCCAGCGCCAATGCATGAGTCTACGTAAGATTCTACTTGGGATCAGTTTGCAAAATTTGACTTGAATCTTACCAAAATTAAATTCAAGAAAATTATTCATGCTTCGCTTAATTAAGATGTAAACCTATGGAAATTCTGTCAAGTGTCCGGATACTTTTGATGCATGGCTTTACCTTTACACAAGTAAGTTGTGGTACCTTCACAGCACACATCATATTCCGAGCCACTGCCCATCTCTACTCCTGCAACACGAAGTCATATATGTGCTGTGCCAAAACAGATGATTCTGTGACCAACCCTACACTTTTCTCTTTAGTCTGGCAGACGGACTACACATTGGATACGCTATTCTGTATGTATGGCCTAAAGAAGCTCGTCTGTGCTGACAGTGCTCGGCAGTAGATGGAATGATTGCTTCAAATGCTCTTCAGTATTCATGTATGGCACTAGATGCCTTTCCTTTCGACGAACACAGTGTGTCATCTGTGGTGTTCATGGGCTGTTTTATGACAGATTAGTTGATGAATAATAACAAAGATATGGTACTTAATGGACGACAACTCCTTCTTTATATCATGTTCCGATGTTTGGTTCTCATACCCTTGTCAAGCAAGATTCTCTGGCGTCCAGTGGTCCTTTCATACAATGTTAAGTGTTATGTTAACCTTCACGACAATAGAAATCAGAATGACTGGCTGTTCACAGACATATAATGTTTGATAATCCGAGCACAGATTTTAATGAATGAATGTACGCAGGCGCGCACACGCAAGTACCTGGAGGTGCGTAGCAGTCCTCGTCAACAACCAAGTCAAGGTCGTCATCTGAAACATCAATGTGCAATATGACAACATTTCCTACTGCGAGCCGTTAGGTAAAATAATTAGAATGAACTCCACAACGTGACACAACCCCCTCTACGTTACCAAACCGTTCCCGTAGATGATTTACTGATAGGAGAGACATTCATGTCACGCTGCCATTAGGTGAGACTGCTCTAGCCGTCCTGCGACTTTCCTTTCATGTCGAGCAGTATTCCACAAGACCACCATACAATAATTTGTATTATGTAAGGTCCCTAGTCGTTCTGCATATGGGACCTTTGTACCAACTTTCAAAAACTGTTGCTTGAATATACATGTATTCTACGATCCTTTTTGCAATCCCATATGTGTGTTAACTATTTAGTTTATAGGAATGTAATCAGATATTGACGATAAATATGTAAATGACACACTGACCACTGTAGGCGTTATAGAAGGGCATTTTGATTGAAACTCGATCAGAATTTGAAACGAATTGCCCTTGATATGCTGGTTTGCCCAATATTGTAATGTTTACGAGAACCAAGTCTCGACAGGAATATATATTTTTTCTTTGACCAACAGCGAAAGTAATGAGAAACACGGCCCCGAAGACTGAAGGGCGCCTCGACAATAACCGACAATAGCGAACATCTGAAGCCCGAGTTCCCACGTAATGATCAAACGCTATAAAGCATATAACACTACCTATTCCATCTATGTTGGCACAACACGCCTCCTCGTCAACGTCGCCGTCACAGTCGTTGTCCACGCCGTCTCCCGGGTAACCAGAGGTTGGTGCACAGGGCTGAAATGTTGGTCATTTGACAGGATATAGAGGTAAAATATGCACAAATCCGCTTCACCTGCGAGGTGACCTTTCAGCATCGACACATACATTGATAGTCACAAGCGATAGGATATATTCACTCGAAATTTGATATATTTGTTGCACAACGCCGCACTAAGCAGTATCTGAGCTATATGACAGCGGTAGGTAAATACTTGGATCTGAACCGTGCAGTAGTCGATATTAATATCAACGATCCGAGCCCTAGGATGGAATAGCAGCAACAGAAAACCCTGAACATCGCATCTCACTACAAGGTCAGCTTACTGGGTACCACTGGTAACACCGTGAGGCAACTGAACTGAGACCAGAGAGATGAAACATACACTGTTGGTCCTGTGAAGAAGTCAGTAACAATTATAACAATTAAAAGAATGAGTAATTTATTACTAAATAAAACAAAAAAGGTTACCAAATCAACATATAAACACGCTCTCTCTTTTTCTTTCTCTCTCTCTCTCTCACACACACACCAAGAGAAAACCAAGAGAAATAACTTACGGCAAATAACGTTGACGCTGCAGTTTCCAAAGAGTTCGCCATAGCCCTACAGTTTTGGCTTGAATACATATAGGCAAGGAATGACATGTTTCCAAAATGAGATACAGTACTGAGGTTGGATGATTTCAAAAGTTCAATGTTCACAATGGCATACTGGGTTCCTTCCACGTGTTCCACAGAGACGGTAGACGCACTAGCATTTTGGTTATTGAAGATCAAGCCATCCATATGAGACTCTTTAATGACAATTGATGCGTAATACCTCCATGTGCCCGTCCCACTGACACCAAACACATATGACGTTCTGGCCGCAGCAAATGGGGACAGTATCAGCAAGGACGGGTCACCTTCATCAGACTGACCACTGACAGACAGCTGGGCCAGCTGTACAGGTTTGGTAGCTCGTATGTATGTCGCGTTTTCTAAGTAAAACTCTTTCCAGTCTCCTGGTTTCAGTAAGAGGAATGGGTCCACACCTTGTATGTACACCGCCGTGTTGGCCCACCTAGCCAGCACTCTGTAGATGTCCCCTGCGTCTCTGTTGGGAAACGGCACAGTCACATACTCCTTCCCCCAAACGTTCACTGGAGGAAGTTGGTCAACTATGGTAGACGCACATCTACCGTTATGGACACGGGTTCGGTTGACGCCACTGTAGGCGGCTATTGGATTGTTTGCAATCACGTGACTCCCCGTGAGATCAGAACGGGTCTGTATCTGGAGCACGTCATACTGTTGTAGGGTCTTCGTTATTACGTCACCACCAGAGTATGAGACATTGTCGAACTCAACTGTTACATCTTCCGATGTGGTTAAAGTGATGGAAACCACGGTATCATTACTTGTGGCAACAACAGCAAATGTCGATCCAGCTACATTGTACGTTGTGTAGTAACAAACAGCGTAATACTCACTCCCTAACAGATTCGTTGGTCTGACGAGGAAAGAGTCGTAGCTGGTCCCTGCTCCTTTCCAGGTCTCCGTGCTCATGCCTACAACGGTTATGTCACGTGTGGACGTCACTCGTATAGCTTTCCTGTCTATGTAAGATCCGTAGTTCATCGCCATTGCTCCGTTGATTCTCAGGGTGTGTGTTTCACCCGGGGCGATGATAATGGTCGTGCTGACGAGGTCAGGGTATTCAGGGGCGATAACTGTTACCTTTGCTCCCTGATCTGTTGTGGGTGTTAAGATGAGATAGTCGGGGCTGTCATTTGTGTGGAATACTTGTGTAAAGGTTAACACAAAGTCCGTTCCGGCTTTCACCATGCACCCTGAAGTTAGAGACAGAATTAGTACGATGGCAGTAAACACGAATGCTACACGTAAACACGCAAGTTCATTCTGAGATTTACATACCGCAAATTACACCTGGCTTTACAAAGACTGCTTTGAAATAAATAATGTGTGTTCAAACACTATTCCTCGAACGCTTGCCAATATCATACATTGTTTGGGGAGGAATTCATCTAGCCAAGGGGCATCTTAAAGCTCACCTTTGTTACACATAACCACGATGACAATAATCAGCAGCTTATCCATGGCGTTCTTCAAGACAGCTGTTCAGTTCTTCAAGTCTTCGTCCATGACATGTAAGTCAATGATAGTACTGATCCTAACTGTAGAGATCGGGGTTAACACACCTGTGTGTTTTCAGATTACATGTCCTGAAACAGGAAGAACCCTTGAAGATAAAGATGCGACTGACACCTGGACCCTAACATACTGATACTTCGCAATGCAATGACAATGAATGCTTCTATTTTTATTCTCCTGTGAAAAACCCATAACTACATATTTCCACACAATACTCAGAGCAAACCACATGGAAATAGTATTATCTCCCAATCGAAGTCCGTCCAAGTCTGACTGATGTTACTGTTGTCTAAACTTCATGCAGCAATGCCATTCATTGCAGTAATGCCCATCGTTGAGGCTAGGTACTAAAGTCCGCTCAAAACGGTGATTGGAGCCCGACAACTGAAAGGATCAGTAACGAATAGCACGTGCACATTAATGTACATTTCGAAATGCATTCCCGAGTACAATGCGCAGTAGGTTCGCGGAGCTTGAAACAGTATGTCTTCCTGGTATGCTTCTGTCAAGTTTCTGAATATTCAATCACAATTTGACAGAATTACAGAAAACCTGAGAGGATGGCAATAAAATATTGAAACTGGTTATAGGCTATTTGATTTACACTAATATATAGAGTAACATCGTTACTTACATTCCTCAATAAAACAATGAATTGTTCGTTCCCGTTGTTACTGAGAATTGACTAGTCACTGCGATAAATTAGTCCTCAATAACAACCTCCATTAACCCGACAGCACCAAAGATGTAAATGTGTGAATGAAAAAGACAAGTTATTTATTCAACTTGTAGACAACTACTCATACTCTAACTGAACTTCTGATGTTTCACGGGTAGACATTATGTAAACTCAATGGAATATAATTTGCTTGATGTATTTAATGAGTGGAGAATCCCATGCGATATATACAGACATGCAGTCTGTAATGCAACTGAGGTAAGCAACATAACAGCCCTAATACACATGGCATGATCCTGTGAAATCATACAGTGACCCTACCGTGATATTGTTGACTGGCGAGGGTGCATCAAATTAATGCCTAATCCTGTTGTAGTGACCACTGATTGCGTCCATCAACCAAATGTTTCCACTAGCAACAGACTTTGCTCTATATGGGTATGTTTTGGCCATAGAGTAACATATGTCATATTTATTCAAGTGTTATCACATATATTTTTCAAGTGAAACACTCTATTGCCAGCAGGAACCGGTGCATTGCAGAGCTTGCTGTTACTGAAATACCTTGTTCAGAAGTAGTTGCTTGGTATGTGTGTATATGCATTTGTCATGTATTGATTTGTTAAACTTTGGATTGAGGTTATTCATGTTATTCACGTGCACGGACTTAACGCATGGATGCGTTAGAGAGTAAATCATGGAGAGTATAAATTTAGGCGAGGGTTATGTGACCTAAAAATAAATAGAAGATGGATTAACTCTACATGGTTTGGCTGGTCGTAATATTGCGGAGTGGAACTGTAGCCAGATGTACAAACAGAAACAAAATACAACAAGTAACAAGTCAGCATATCTCGGGGAAAAAACACAAACTCCCGAGCTTTGCAAACACAAGTACTCATCGAAGTCAGTCGAAGTGATCGAAATGCTACTGAATCTATGCCCAAACGTGTATGGTGACTTTGTTCCAGTATAGCACCGATAGTTAGTATATCTGACTGGCGTTCTAATGATGATAACAGTAAAGTTTTTCGAAATTCCCGATGGTCAATTCAGACACTGAAGGTGGCACCATGTTTGTTTGTAAACACTAAAAGTAGTACCTACCAGATCATCGTTCGTATATGATCCAAACCGACAACGTTTTTATCTGTTGTCTTTGCCCTGCCCATAAGCCAAACTATGATATGATGAAGGCACTGGGGATGCCGTTGTTGTGTTTGGCATGGACATTGCCTGACATATGCAGATATGGATCTCACGCTTTCCTTTCTTCAGGCAACCCTGGTTATATACACATAATCGATCTTATATTTGTATCAGGTAGCTAATAATGTAATGAAACGCTCCCCACTAAGCACATAAACTTACCCATATGAAAATATTGCCTCTCCACACTTGATGTTATATGGGACATCTTTATAGATGACCAATTGAGCTTTTATTATATTTGTCTGCGAACAACATTTACACATAAACCTACCCAGATGAAACGTTCTCTGTGACCATGTTTAGCACAAGCATTACTATGCTTTTGTTTCAAGTCTTTCATCGAGGTTTTGCTGCTGTTCGTCATAACGTGACAGCGTCAGTAAATTGATTTATTCAGTTTTTGAAAAAGATGATCGAAGGGTCGATCTTTGATGGTTGATTTGGGTAGGGGTGTCCTGGGATGTCATCTAAAAAAATGTTGTCCCCGTAACAGCTTGAAAATTTTTTTGACTTTGAAGGTAATCTTCATACAAAATGCCATGTTCGTATGTTAGAGTCGAATTTTAGCCAGGTATTTGTTATATTTGTTGTTTGAATAAGTGTCACAAGAACCATTGGAACTTAAGGAATTAAAAGTCATTTTGAAACCATTCCTTTGCAGTATACCTGCATTCCTAATTTTACCGTGATGGTGAATGCACAAGCCCGATATGTGACGTGATAATGAACACACATGCCTGATTCGTGGTATGATGATGTTGGGTATATATACAGTTCACCTAAAAATTATAGATGAAACATGATCCACAGCTTGCCGTTGTTGAGTACACGTACACTTAACTTCAAACTATAGAAAAAAAGTGTTACTGTACGTTTGCCGTTGTTGCGTGCATATACAGTTAACTTGAAACTATAGACGAAACATGATCCACAGCTTGCCGTTGTTGCGTACATATACAGTTCAGCTAAAACTATAGACGAAACATGATCCACAGTTTGTCGTTGTTGGGTACATGCACAATTACCTTCAAATTATAGACGAAACATGACCCAGAGGTTGTCGTTGTTTCGTTTCAGATAATCTCATCATATAGTCATTATCATTCCATAAATACGTCTTTGGAAGTTAATCATCGAGAATCAGAAGCCGAACTTTTCAGAAGCACAACTCGCTGACTAAAGAAATATGTTTGTTTTAAGTAAAGAAAGCTAACAGAAATGTTCACGTCCAGCAAAATGTACGTTCAAAGTTACCTGTATCCGAGTGTTCATCATCACAGGAGCTTTTCATAACAGAGTATCTTACATTAACCGAGACTGTCGCGCCATCGCAGTCCCAGGGAGTAATACAGGGGGCGACTGGGAAGGCGATCAATGTGATCCAGCGTGGACGTACAGGACAATGGTCTATTAAAACCATCAGAAAGCGAGCCCTTATCCTTCTGTCGTCAACCCCACTCAAGGAAACACGGTTTATGCACAATACACAGTTCTCATTTCATTGATTATTGATGTTAAGCATTTCGTTCAAACAGCACATGGAGCAACAACACCATAAACAGTGCGATGATAAACAGTGCGGATGGCATTTTAATCTGGCGGTTAATGAAATAACTATATTTAACTCTCTCTTGCATCATGTTCGCCTTAGCTAACTGAAATGGTGTAAGGAAGCAAGTTACAGAGTGACTATACAGCCTGCACTACCAATACGTGATGACTGCCACGGTTACAGTCCATTTGAAGCAGAAACGGACCGATGAATTACAAATTTTATCATTGTACAAAATAGCCACATAAATATAAATAGCACAGAGTACTATAGTACTATAGTCAACATGTTTATCATTTACTAACATCCAACAGCTTTCTGATATTTGAACATTTTCCGGACTCCAAAAAAATTGTTTAAGAAACTATCATCATTGAAAACGCAAGAGTTGTTATCTGTCGCAGCGGGATGAAACCGCAGAAACGGAACAGCCATTATCTCGTCGTGCACGGGATACTATGGTGGCTGATTTGGGCCATCGCTTTCTCGCCTTAAATTTTGGAGGCGACAAAGCGATATCGCGAGACGAGAAAGCGATATCATTGTGCGAGAAAGCAATAGAGCTAGGAAGGGAGAAAGCGATAGAGCGTGAAAGCGATATTACCCACAATTCAGTCTTGTCTGGGCACGAATGACTACAAACTGGAGCTTAATCGCCATTCGTATTTTCTCAGTAGTATAAAATGGCATTCAGTAATGTTCTTGGCATTGTTTGACTTGACGTTTAGAGAAATTTAAGATAGACGTAGACTTTCCTTTGGCATACAATGTGAATGAAATACCGGAAACATTCATTTTGCGAAGTGACTGAAGGAATTACATATTTTATGCCATCACTGAACTGGAATTGTGTTAACCAACTTAATGGCATCAACCAATTATTATTAGTGGGAAGGGGGTGGGGGTGGGGGTGGGGGTGGTAATGACAAATAAGGTATTGTGATAGCACTAGCGCAACCTAAAACAGTGTATTCAACCACATCCAAAATTCATCCTAAAATAAAATCACTGCAACAACCCCATAAAGTGAGTGAGATTCGATTTACGTCGCTCTTAGCAATAAGAAAAAAGCTGGAACCATTCATGTTTTTCATGGTTATAAAAAATTACAGCTGTACGTTCTTTGATTTCTTCAAGATGATAAAATGTATTGACTGACGATCTTCACCTTTATGTACCCAAATCGTTCCTACCCAAGGAGCGAAGAGGCGCGCTTGACAGTAAAGCACCTTAAATTGGTGCCTACATGTAGAAACAGAACCATTCCACAATCAGTGGTTTAACCTAGGCAAAAGAATGCAGTCCAACGTTCGTCCAGTCAAAGTTGAAAATATACAGTATACACTACGCAGTTAAACGCTGGTCTAACTAACCACAGTCAATTTTAGAGGTATTTAGCAGCTGGAGCGCTGAACAGTGGGGACGGTTCTATGGATATGCAGCTTCTTTATTATAATAAAAGCAACGTTTTGGTGCAGACACTCTTATCAAGCACGTGATGTACAATACTGCAGGAAACGCCTAAGTGAGTGAGATTCGATCGATTTTTGTCGCTCTTAGCAATAATCCAACAAACTGGAACCATTAACAATGATGCATGTGCCCATGTAAATAACAACTCTTACCTCTGTATCACGTTTATCAGATATCACACATATCATCACTTAGAGTACGTTTTGAATATATTATTGAGACAGTTTAAATGGTGTTTATATGTCGAAAGTTGATGTGTAAAACATTCCGTTTGCCATATCTGACAGCGTCGTAACTGATAAATACACGGTTTTTCCTATCTCTGTATACATGTACTGATGCGAAGCAGGTAGAGGTCGTGTCAAAATCACACAAATTTAAACATTTGGACAACTTTCAAAAGAACCTTGTAAGGCAGTCTATCAACAAGCTCTATTCTGAAAACAAATATATGTCACTGAAAACTTAAAAAAGCATAGTGAATCAAGAACACAACCTCAAAGTATCAAAGTACACTCTCTGGCCACTCTTACATTCTTTTGGGTGTCGTTATAAGAACTCTAGGGAAATCATTCTCCATGCTGGTTGCTCCAGCAAAGGCTTTTCTCCCAGGCTGCGACTTGGTATTCAGGCAAAGTTCACAGATAACGGATACTACCATTCCGAGATGGATGGTGCAGTTTTCTTCGACTGGGTTAAAAACAAGTTGCTACCAGCTCTACCAGAGAAGTCTTTTATCGTAATGGACAATGCCCAATACCACAGCATGCAGGACCCCGACATCGAACAGTAGAAAAGGTGATATGATATCATGGCTCGACAAATTTCAGATTGCACGGCCTTCAAAGGCAACGAAGCCTCAGCTATATGATATCCTAAAAACCCACAAAGGTGAACCTTTCTACGAAGTTGACAGTTGGATAAAACAGTAAGGGTCACGACATTCTGCGACTTCCACCCTATCACTGTGACCTTACCCCCATTCAAATGATATCAAAGGAGATGTTGCCAGATGAAACACAACTTTTAGAGTATAATAATGATGATACATGCATTTATATTGCGCCAAACTCCACTCACGAGGTGTATGCTCATAGCGCTAACAGTCAAAGCAAGCATATTATTACCCCGGATAACCCAAGCTAGCTGCCTGTTAGGCGTTTGAAGGTTATAGTCACTTGTCTTATTCCACCGGGTACCCATTTTCTGCTGGGTGAACAGAAGCAATTTAGAACAAACTAACTTGCCGAAGGTGAAACCACATGTGTCACGTACTCCGTTGTTGGGCAGGACTGAAGTCCTAGAAACTCTCATGAATTAAGCTGCCGGCCACCCATCCGAGCACTGTCCGCGCCAATCGTTGCTTACCTTCATCTGATTGTGACCTGAGCTTTATGCACAGTAGCACATGCCACCAGTTACGTGACGTATAGGTTTTGGTTAAAGAATCCCTTAACAAAATCACCACTGAAACTTGGCAAAACTGTGTCAACGAGGTAGCTGACGTCATTGAACAAGGTTACTGGTCTCGGGATGGCTTACAACAGGCAACTGTGGCACCACTTGTCATCACTTTAAATAGTGGCTATGACACTACGACAGACGAGGAACCAACAAGTCTCCCGGAATAGATTTTGAGATGTCCCCTGCCATGACTCGCCGTTCCGTTTCTGCGGTTTCACTCCGCTGCGACCGATAACTCTTGCGTTTTCAAAGATGATAGTTTCTTAGACAATTTTTGGGTGGAGTCCGGAAAATGTTCAAACATCAGAAAGCTGTTGGGTATTAGTAAATGATGAACATGTGTACTATTTATATTTATGTGACAATTTTGTACAATGATAAAATTTGCAATTCATCGGTCCGTTTCTGAGTCAAACAGACTGTACCAGCGCTTGCCAAGTTTGCGAATCGGGGATGTTGTCATTTTAACCCCAGAGACTAAATGATCTTTTATTCAACATACAAATAGATGGCAATTATAATGTACTTTAAAATTATTTCCAGTAAACCCTCCCAAACTAATCTAAGTGCGCTGACTTCCATCACCTCCTCAACATTGTCCCAACATAAAGCATAAATACAGAATATTTCCACCTCACATCCATCAAACAGAACAATGCCCTACTTGCGGTATACTTCGACACAGAATGGCCATACTTGTGTGACCTTCAACACAAAACAATGTCCATACTTGAGTATGCTTCAACAAAACATAAACACTCAGATTGTGTATAAAAATGTTTTCAATGGAGTTTTATACTGACCCTGGGTTAGCGTTTCATCCTCCCGATATAGACTTCCAGAGCGTGGCGATATCGAGGGCTGCATCTAGTAGAATGACACCGTTTGTCACTCTGATTGGTGATTTAATTACTGGGAAATGAAAATATTTCAAACTGGTTCTTTTTACTCCAATGCTAAAAATCCCCTTGCATACTGAATATATTTAGATAGAAAGCGAATTCTGCATTTATTGCTAGAATAAAGAGGATACAGCTAATAACTGCTAATAAATGGTTGAAGAGGATTATTTTTTTTAGTTCATTGTCTTGAAATAAATCAGGCGTCACCTATTCAGTCCTTGCGAATGCAGTATATATGCGCGTTGTCCCGTTATTGTGAATCAGTCTGAAGATCGATGTTAAGTACAGGGCTGTGCACGTCTCACTTTCTCAACAAGGACCTCCTGGTTTTATAATACCCTAAACCTGCAGTGACACCAAATAGCGCTGCGACATGGGTGTCTGCACAGGACGTCGACCTTTGGGTAGAATGTCACGGTTCAGGTAAGAAAAAAGTTCGACGTCCTGTCCATTTGGCACTGCACAAATTAAATGGGAATTTAAAAAGACAAACAAATAATCCAGTGTTTTCACAAGGCGATAATCCGGACTATGCAGTTGAAAGCACAGACAACAGGAAAAAATGCTATATGCCGCCAAGTTTATTCATTGATCGAAATCATCCCATATGAAGCAGGTGAGATGCAGCATCAGCTTCCTTCTGCGGGCCTTTCTCTTCTCAATCAACCCAGTCCCACAGGATAAAGCACGGCAGCAAGTAGAGGTTACATAGTCCAAGATGGCCCTAACATTACGTCCAGCGAAGTGTACCAAATAAACAAATTTACAATGATGTAACTGCGCTGTAAGAGAGAAGTAGGATGCTAGATTCAACCCCTTGAAGCGATATGTAAGAGGGAAGTAGGATGCTAGGTTCACCCCTGAAGCGATATGTAAGAGGGAAGTAGGATGCTAGGTTCGCCCCCTGAAGCGATATGTAAGATGGAAGTAGGATGCTAGGTTCACCCTGTGAAGCGATATGTAAGAGGGAAGTAGGATGCTAGGTTCACCCCGTGAAGCGATATGTAAGAGGGAAGTAGGATGCTAGGCTCACCCTGTGAAGCGATATGTAAGATGGAAGTAGGATGCTAGGTTCACCCCGTGAGGCAATATGTAAGAGATAAGTAGGATGCTAGGTTCGCCCCCTGAAGCGATATGTAAGATGGAAGTAGGATGCTAGGTTCACCCTGTGAAGCGATATGCAAGATAGAAGTAGGATGCTAGGTTCACCCCATGAAGCTATATGTAAGAGGGAAGTAGGATGCTAGACTCACCCCGTGAAGCGATATGTGAGAGGGAAGTAGGACGCTATGCTCACCCTGTGAAGCGATATGTAAGAGGAACGTAGGATGCTAGGTTCACCCTGTGAAGCGATATGTAAGAGATAAGTAGGATGCTAGGTTCACCCCGTGAAGCGATATGTAAGAGGGAAGTAGGATGCTAGACTCACCCCGTGAAGCGATATGTAAGAGGGAAGTAGGATGCTAGACTCACCCTGTGAAGCGATATGTAAGAGATGAGTAGGATGCTAGGTTCACCCTGTGAAGCGATATGAAAGAGGAAAGTAGGATGCTAGGTTCACCCCGTGAAACGATATGTAAGAGAGAAGTAGGATGCTAGATTCAACCCCGTGAAGCGATATGTAAGAGGGAAGTAGGATGCTAGACTCACCCCGTGAAGCGATATGTAAGAGGGAAGTAGGATGCTAGACTCACCCTGTGAAGCGATATGTAAGAGATAAGTAGGATGCTAGGTTCACCCTGTGAAGCGATATGTAAGAGATAAGTAGGATGCTAGGTTCACCCTGTGAAGCGATATGTAAGAGATAAGTAGGATGCTAGACTCACCCCGTGAAACGATATGTAAGAGAGAAGTAGGATGCTAGATTCAACCCCGTGAAGCGATATGTAAGAGGGAAGTAGGATGCTAGACTCACCCCGTGAAGCGATATGTAAGAGATAAGTAGGATGCTAGGTTCACCCTGTGAAGCGATATGTAAGAGGAAAGTAGGATGCTAGGTTCACCCTGTGAAGCGATATGTAAGAGATAAGTAGGATGCTAGGTTCACCCCGTGAAACGATATGTAAGAGATAAGTAGGATGCTAGGTTCACCCCGTGAAGTAATATGTAAGACGGAAGTGGGGTTCCTTTTACCTTCTCGTAATTGAGACGAAGAGTTCACCTCCGAACACGATACGCGAAGAAAGAAAGATGCGGGGTTGATGTTGTGACTGTATTGTTAGAAGGAATCTCGTTTTGTGTGGGCGTTGTTTTGTGTGTTAGATAGATTTTTTTCAAAATCCAGAGCAGAAACTTTTGAAAGTTGCCGGCAGTACGCTGGGTTGACGAACATGGGAGAACAGTGAAATCCAACCGGTTGACAACAATGCATATTCATTTTGGCTGGGCGACAACATTCGCTAATTGGTTCTCGGATGTGACCTTCTCTGTAGACCTTGCTTGGTCTTGACGGGGACAGTTTCCGATCAGAAGTAAGGACCTGATTACAAAGATGTCGTCTTGTTTAAGTCATCCAAATATAGCTTAACAAGAAAAATAGATTGACTGATTCCAGTACCACATACCTGTTTCGAAATGTTCCACCTTAAACCAGATGGCGCTGAGACATACATATGAGTATTATCCCACCTCTGACCTCTAGCATTTATCATAATTATGTAAAAACTATCGGATAGTCGATTTAAGCAGGTAATCACAGACATACGTATGAAGTGACAGTCATGTATGATTACAGAAAAGACACGGATCAGGTGAAAAGTGAAAAAGAAGAAAACAGGATGACGGTGTAAAAGTGTGGATGACAAAAAAGACAGGAAAGGGGAAAGGATTGATTTTTCACAGAATAAATGTTTTATTGCCGGGTCATGGCACCATGATTGGCAAAATTCTGTTTACGTCGTAATATGCTACGAATTATTCCCCAAGGCTAACCTAGCGGGTGGCCCTTACACGTTTCTGTATCGACGATCTATGTTCGGAAAAGAAGAGGACACATGGCATTGCAACTGCTGGTTGTAGTGTGGACGATACGTGGACTGTTTGTAGTGTGGACGATACATGGACCGCGAGCACGTGCATTATCACTTGTAAGTACAAGTACGACGGGCAAACGGCAAAAGCATGTATGTTATCTTCATTTCACTGTCCATTGGCCCAACCGCGGACAATCTCCCTGGCGTCTGGGACGTCACAGTGGTCCCATCTAATTAATATTGATCGAAGCTGCCATGTTTGCCTCACGATGACGGTCGGAAGAACTTCGCTGGTAAGTCTTTAGATACTTCCACACCTGCTTAGGGTGGCAGCGGGAAGTCAACAAGTTTGATGAACAAGGGAGACGATTCTATGCATATACAACTTCCTTATTACATCATATGGAATGTAACTGCTTATATTTCAGTGTAATTGTAATAGAGAAGTTGTATATCTTTAGAGGTAGCCCCTTGTCGATTCCATGCCTATTCATAAAGTCCTGAGGGATTATGAAGTCTCCTGAAACAGCACGAAGGCCACAGTTTGTATGTGTTACTGTCGGCAGGTGGTTGCCATGACCTATCACTTGAACTCTGGTGCTCAGAGATTTGATTAGTTGCTTGCACCTTTTACCTTAGCACTCCAAGTCAAAACATTGACTGTAGGACAGTCTCGTGTCCTGTTCACTGGGTTTCGCGATTTAGTATGCTTTAATAAGTGTAAGAAGTGATATATGGCAACACTACGCGCCTTCTAATCCTGGCAAACACGTCGTACAGCCATTCTCTTCCCACATTGGTTACTTGTCATATCTTCCTACGTAACCTCTGTCCTAATACGACCATTTCATGGTGCGAGTGTTCAAGACTCGTGATTGGAGGCAATCAGATTTAGTAGTGCAATCAGCGACCCTTGTTTCAAAAGTGATCGTTCACAAGTTCTCGGTAATTTCCGGATGCGTCGTGAAAGCCAGAACCTCTTCCCGAGCGCGATACTCAAATGTTTCATCTAGACAGAACTCAGTCATGTCATGTTTGTTTCTCCACATTGCTTGCATTTGTCAAGTTGTATCTAGGTTGACAGAAAAAAGGGAGATAAATCTGCTGCCATTTTTACCGCTACGGTATTGTATGAGAACCGCGAAATATGGCCGTATTAGAGCAGAGGTTCGTAGGAAGATATGATAAGTAACCAATGTGGGAAGAGAATGGTCGTGCAGCTAGCTCTGCCGTACAGCGAGCTCTGACGAGCGGGAACCTGGAAATACATGTAGTGGAAATATGTATCAAAACATCTCAAAACGAGGTTCTGCAGCTTGAAACGTTTGGCGGTATGGTACAGAATTGATATTATATCAGCGCACGCCCACCCCTCCCCCCACCTGAGGGAATGAAATTCATTTATAATTACCATTTTTACTTATGAAACAAGGAACTGGAATTCAGTGTAACCAGAGTTGTTTGTGGTGTCTATTTTCACTTTCACACGAGAAAATTCGGATCGGCTGAAAAGCAGGTCTTTGTCTGGTTAATGAGACATGTTTTGGTATGTTGTGGTGCTGATCATTAATAACTGATGTCTACTGAAACCAGTTCTTAAATCTGCAGGTGATAGACGGAAGCACATCAGGCGTTCATTACGTTCTAGGTCGTCCCAATCTGATCACAAATACCGCCTTTAATCACAGGGCAAGGAGTATCTGTCCTATCGGCAAATGCAGATCAGCAATACATATGGCTCAGAATGTTTTGTCAACCTTCAATGAAAGTTTCAAACTTCAGAGCGACTCTTTTCCTACTTGCTTCAGGAAGTGCATGATGCATGTGTTTTATGTTAATCTGGCACGCTTTGCACGCAGTTTGAACAATCGATGTTTCTTATTGGTTTCCAGTAAACTTGTCAATAAAAGGAGAGTTCCTGCAAATATTTATGCACATGAACAGAACCTGTTTGGACCACGTAACTTTAATAGAAGGCAAATACAAGATCGTTTGGGTGTTAGCAAAATTGATTCTTATATAGGGCGTTTGCATCCTTTGTACAGGCCCTGTGCCTCACCTTTTCTTTAAACACGGTCCCCATGCATTCTCAAAGTACTCTATCACTCTATACGCTTAGGACTGGTTGTATTCTAGTAGTTAAAGCTGAAGATCCGGGTTCGATTCCCCACGTGGGTACAATGTATGGAGCCCATATCAAGTGTCATCTGCCGTGATATTTCTGCCGTGATATTTCAAACACTATATGTCGTCCAATTTATTCATTGATCGAAATCATCCCACATGAAGCAGGTGAGATGCAGCAGGAAGTAGTATGCAGGGAAGTAGGATACTAGACTCCCCCGTGAAGTGATATGTAAGAGGGAAGTAGGATGCTAGGTTCATCCCATGAAGCGATATGTAAGAGTGAAGTAGGATGCTAGATTCAACCCCATGAAACGATATGTAAGAGGGCAGTAGGATCCTAGACTCCCCCGTGAAGTGATATGTAAGAGGGAAGTAGGATGCTAGGTTCACCCTGTGAAGCGATATGTAAGAGGGAAGTAGGATGCTAGGTTCACCCCATGAAGCGATATGTAAGAGGGAAGTAGGATGCTAGATTCATCCCATGAAGCGATATGTAAGAGGGAAGTAGGATGCTAGGTTCATCCCATGAAGCGATATGTAAGAGGGAAGTAGGATGCTAGGTTCACCCCGTGAAGCGATATGTAAGAGGGAAGTAGGATGCTAGGCTCACCCTGTGAAGCGATATGTAAGAGAGAAGTGGGGTTCCTCTTACCATGCTTTTCGTAACTGAGACGAAGAGTTAATCTCCGAACATAAAGGGCGTCGCGATCTCATAAAACAGTAGAAAGAATGATGCGGGGTTGATGTTGTGACTGTATTGTTAGAAGGAATCTCGTTTTGTGTGGGCGTTGTTTTTGTTTAGATAGATTTTTTTTTCAAAATCCAGAGCAGAAACTTTGAAAGTTGCCGGCAGCACGCTGGGTTGACGAACATGGGAGAACGTCCGTATAGAGTACCACCCCGGGGGTTACAGTTACGTTAGTACTAAGAAGTAGTTTGCATTAAGGGGAATACATTTATACAGAAGTCTTAGCATTCACATTATCGGTGAATGTCCAGTGTGTAGGCATTTTACATTGTTTTTACTGTTTTGTTTCAGTTTGGGTGTATTAAATGCTCAGACATAATTCTTTTGACTTTTCGTTTAATTTATAAATGGGGAATAAGAACTGTCTCATTCCCACCCGTTGTCCAATAGTGAGAGGTATCATGCTAAGATTGTAAGGAACAAATCAGTCACCTCCATATTTTTAAAAATAAATCTATGATGGCTTTCAACCTCAATAGTACTGGCGGAAATAGAAAAGAATTGTTCACGTGTAGCTCTAATATTTGTGTATTTATGTAGTTGATGTGTGAAATATCTGGTAAAACAAGTTCGGCCTAACTACAGTTCCAGTGGTAGGGAGATAGGAAACGTGCGAAAGGACTTTACTAAGAAGAGATTAGAGCAGAAATGAGCAATGCGGGTATTTCCGAAGAACAAAAAGGGATTTATTTAGAACAGACCATGGGTTTATGCAAACAGGGGTGCTATGATACTGTATTTCAAAAGGCACTTTTAAATGGCCATTTTGAATTTGTGAATTTGTGACTTAGCTTCATTATAAACGATAGCTGACGTAAAAATAACTTTCATATTGGAACTATTAAGGATGTAGCTATCATGGAGTCACATTATCACAATAAACAAAACCCCGTAGGTGGGGCCGTCTCAAAGTAAAATCTGGTGAAGCAGGCGGTGATTGAGGTCGGTCTTGGGGATAGAGATATCACCTAAGATATGATAATTCCATAAGGGAATTAAAGTAGTAGTACACGGCATGTCGTAACATATATAACAATATCCAGTCCTGAGTGATCAGGCTTTCCTGTGGGCATCAAGTATCCAACCTTTTTACATATCTTACAATAAACTTCATAAAAGAAAGACACGTAAGATTTTAATCAACATATGAGACATCTCAACCAGAGATGCTCTGACAGTCTTGTAGATTATCCCTGATTCAACACACATGAAAAAGTACCTCGTAACCCCTTTCCGTCGTTTTGCCCGATTTTACGGGTAAACATGCTTTTCTGGATATCCTCTTACGTATCCTACTGAATGCCCAGTGAGGGATATAGAGTAACAGCCTAAAACAGTTTTTCTATTTGTGGCAGTACTTTAATGCTAAAAGACTTACATGAAGGCTACAGAATAGTCTTGTATTCAAAGTACATGTATAACTTGTTGTTTATGCAGCCAGAACTGTCTTGCATGCCTGGAGTGCCTGTAGCACAGGGTGTTGAAAATATCTCAAATTTGAACTAAATCTGTGAATAAATACAGATTTTAGAGAATATATAAACGATATTAAACGAACTTCCCCTTTCATGTCAAGTTTATGTCCCGAGGAAAAGAATTTTGGTTTGTCACGAGGGACATAAGAACTTGACATGAAAGGGGAACAAGTTTTGTATCATATTTATTACCCACGTTCTAAAAACTGAAAATATCGTTAAAATAAAGCAATATTTTGCTTTCCTATATAGAACCATGTAACGCGGATTAATACATCATATTGGTGATTGGAATAATCAGCCGCTTCACGCCAGGAAAACGTACGCTGCGTAGAGGCGCCTAATCACAGAAAATAAACAAATTAAGACAGAATCAAGTCGTAATCAAAATTTAATTCTTTTCAATTGAGGATTTGTTTTCAGATGTAATAATGTACTTCATCAAAACACTTATGAAGTGCAAATATTTTGAACTTGACTACGTGACCTAAATCTTGCCTGAACGTCAGTCGGCCATCACAGTCGGGCTAGTCGTCATGCTGAGAAGAGTTCACGAAGAAGAAGGTTATAGGGAGCATTTGATTACAAGGAACAGCAAACTGAACAGCAAAAGTGAATGTGAATAACAGGGAACTGTATGTCTCAAATAGTTGAGCTTAATGTTCTTCATCCGAGGACCAGTTATTGTAAATAATTGGGCGACGCTTTGCGCAGGATGCCAGTGACGTCTGCTCATCTCGGTTTGGAATTCCAACTTGTCGAGATTCGATGTTTATGTTGAAGACTCCACCGAAAATTAATTGGGTCTGAAAATACAGCCTACAACCTCGAATCAGGGATACTCTATAACTCTCTATATAGGCTCCCTGCTCGAATGAAAACGATTTCAAGCCTATTGCGTTCAGAGTCTGGAAAGTGCTTCTCACCCTTACATAAGAAACCACGGAGGCATGGCATTGTCAATACAACTATGTTTGTGCGGAGGACACGAATGGATGCGACTGACAGTGGCAGTGATAGAGATACAAGAGCGCCGCTCATCTTTTGATGTTGTTACTGTGCAGACAATATACACGCAGAAGGTATTCAATCTCTTGATTATACTCACAACTCTTCCAACCACCTGTCCGTCAATTTTGACCAAAATCAATAACTTTCACGGGCGACGCTATATTTGTTTAGAATCTACACTCATGAGAGACCTACTAGACGTATTTGTTTACTTCTTTTTATAGATCGTTTTATTTGCGTTTTTATTACAGAAACCTGAGTTATTATAGGATTGAAAAACAATTGCTAGTAGCCACACTAAATGAAATAAATTTTATTTAATTCCATAGAAGTGTTTTCGTTTTACATGCTCTCAGGTGTGAAAACTTTTGAATGAAAATCATGAATGGAATGAGTGATGAAAGTACTTCCAGTAATGTCAAAGTTCACATATTAGCCAATCAATCACACGAAGGCGTTATGACACATACGTGTCATACCACTTTGATTTATATCATACACAGACATATGTGTGTGTTTGTCTGTCTGTGTGTTCATAAGTCTAGGTTTCTATTTTCAAAAATTGTTGTTCAAACATTTATTGTAAGTCCTGTGGTCTGTCGTTATGTTATCCCTCGGGATAGGATTGGAACATATATGCTGGTTGTCTTCAGTTTTGTGATACTGATACTGGCCACAAAACGGTTGATGAAGGTCACTGCCAGGGTTATGTTGAGTGCATACATTTGTTTGTGTGTAGCACAAAGTAGCATCACGATACTTAACTGGGTCGCTGCTGAACCCGAAATGCCTGCCGTGTGAAGGTCGGGGATGGAGATTAATCGTCATGTTACTGGGCGACCACCGGTATGTGTGATTATTTCCAACTGTTACACTTATAATTAGGCTGTGGGAACAGTTGTTGACAGAATAATTGAGTCATGCTGTGTGTTGATAAACTGTGTCTCTTCTGTGAGTGACTGGACACTATACTCCTTTATTTCACTGTATTAATGTATGTATGTATTTGTACGCGAGAGCGTGCGTACCTGTGCGTGTGTGTGGGCATATACATACGTCTCTCTCCCTTTGTGACAATGCGTATGGCCACAGTCTTCTGTGTGTCTGTGAGTACACAGTGCCATATGTCTCTTTGTACTATCGATAAGGTGTTGAGTGTAAGATTGATGGAAAAACGAAGGAGACAAGACTCCACAGACATATAGTTGCCTCATGGGCAGCTTGAGTTATCCGGGGTAATAATACCCATCATGCTCCATGGGGTTAATACATGTCCCTGCGGCCTGGAGCTCAGCTGTGTATAAGTGGCCAGGTATTATTATTATAATTAAATAGTAGCACAATATACAGGTACCGACAGGCACAGACACTTAACGTAGCAAAATTATAAACGAGCACTACGAGTTAATTCACTGAGCTACATGCCTATACGATTACTCTTCTGAACTGTCGCTGAACCGTAAGTAACACCCAGAAAAGTAAACGCCTTATTGTGTTCCCTGCAACACACATTTACACTTAAGCGACAAATGGGTAAATGTGGGCTGATGGCGAGCTGTCTCTAACGGTGGCACTATAGGCAGAGGACACACACCATGGCAGGCTATTGATTTAACACTGGATTTTCAAATGTGCACATGTATACCGTTGACTCATAGGCACCAGCAGCTTTCCCTTCTCTGAATCAACTGCGTGAAAATCATACATTTAACAGGTAATCAATAGGGCAACGGGTCAGCTGGCGGTCTGTAAATAACGGAATCTGGACCAAACAATCGAGTGATCAATAGGAGTGTTACTAACTTATGAGACCAATATTAAGTATCTCAGATATACTATTTGTATCAATATAATGCATGAGATCCATGTGTTATATATCGGCGAAACAGGGGACAAATAATATAATAGTGTGCTTTTGTGTGCAATGTCGGTACTTCAAACACGTAAAGTAGTGTTTCTATAATACCTACAGAAACACGTACAATTTTAGTATAGAAACCCTAAGGTCATCGAGAAATCCGTCACAAACACACGCATGACCAAGTAAATTGTTCACCTATAATATGGCAAAATATGATACATGTCCAAGTAGAAAATTGCACAAATTTTGTTACTTAGCCGTGAAATCTGGGAATGTCTAGCATAACATACCTTGAAACATCTGGAATGTTGCAACCTTCATGAAAGAAACGGCTCGAAATTCCTTAAAATTGGGCCGACGTGAAATGAGAGTTCATGAGCAGAAAATGCCCCCTGCATTGATTCATATATGAAACAGACGAAGCAGTCCAACTTGTGTACATTAAGAATTATTTTATGCTATAACAATTTCAGAAATTTTATCTGCAATAGATGATGCTAAAGTCACCGTGAGACGACAGTATCCCAACAGAATATTTATAGAAAATTAGAGACATGACTGCATCCTACCTTTGCTTTATTGTTTTCACAGATATTTTGTAAAGGGTTTTTCCCCAGATGCATGGAATACTGATTTTATAATAATTATCTATATATAAAAAGAGAAGTAAAATTATGAACTGGTAACTATAGGGGCATAAAGTTGTTGGACACTTGGTGTAAATTATTTACACCTATCATAAACAAGATGATTGATACCTTTGTCGAGAATGAAGTTGTAATTGGTGAATACCAGTGAGTGAGTGAGTTTAGGTTTACGCCGCACTCAGCAATATTCCAGCCATATGGTGGCGATCTGTAAATAATCGAGCTTGGACCAGACAAGCCAGTGATCAACAGCATGAGCATCGATCTGCGTGACTGGGAACCGATGACATGTGGCAAGTAAGTCACTGAGCCTGACCGTCGGATCCCGTTAGTCGCCTCTTACGACAAACATAGTCGCCTTTTATGGCAAGCCTGGCTTGGTGAAGGTCTATTCTACCCCGGCCTTCACGGGTCGACTGAGATAAACTTTTATCCGTAATGGAGAAAATTGTTCAACTATGCATGGCCAAAACTGAGTTAAAGTTTTAAATTTATTTTCAGTATTACAAATATATAACAACGAAAAAGGATGTAGAACAACTAATGTTTGGATCAGATTTCTAGAATAAATATATATTATCAAACTTTAAAATATCAGATACTAGATTACGTCTTATCAGTATAAACAAAAACACCACTGGTGATCATGAGGACTATTTCAAAAGTATATGCCAGGACAATCCTTCTACTTTATTTCAGACCCGTAGGCATTGCCGCCATCAATTACATCGTCTGGGCTTGATATGATTATAAATTTATCATACAAAAGATAAACACATAGCAACTTGAAAAATGTTTCGTTTGACCTCCAAATCTAGAGCATATTTTTCACCTACCTTGGTGTCCATCTTTTTTCGTGTTAGATCTCTGATGTATCATCTTCTCACAGACTGGAGATGAATGTATTGGGGAAAATGTGGTGTGGTACATCAGATCGTCCTTACTTTCCCTGAACCACTGGATCAGTCAGAATGACAACATGACTGAGCAACTAACAAGGGCAATGTCGTATCAGTCAGTGGCAAGATTACTGCCAAATCCCAATGTATCCAAGATGAGTGGATGACCTAAATACACCTTCGTAATTGCTCGAAGACACTGCAGTGAATAGCAGACATTGTCATACATTGTTCACGTACGAGTTGTTATTGAATGTACTCTGAAAGTTATTGAATCTACGCGAGAGTATTGCTTGAACTCTCCTGTGAATAACCAGCTATTGTACTCAGAAAGTCGGGAAGACTGTATCAGATCTATTGGCAGCGATGCCTCTATCACTCCGTTTATAGTGAAATATATTGGTAGAAGAGACATTTGAGAATTGATACATTTTGTCATAATGATGTCATCGAAGATGAATTTCATTTTATGTTAAATCTCCTTTTAGTTATGAGTTATGAACTGAGAGAGAAATATTTTCCACACATACAGTTAAAACCAGAGACACGCTTTTGTACACACTCAATCCTGAAGAGGCATTGACCTTAGAGTTACTATATGTTAAAGAAGCTTTACATGTGTGTTCCTCACTATTACACTTGTATAGCCTTCATCGGTACAGCTTTCGAACCTCCGCCACCACCATCACCACAACCACCACGTTATATGTATTTATTGTTTGATATGTAGATGGACTATGACCTTCACGCTAAAAAGATTTCTTTCCTTATTGTTCATTCGTCAGTGATAATATAACAATGGCGATCCTATTTGCACCTTTACTGCAGGTATCGCTGCAGTTCGCTGTAATTAATGGAAGACAAAACTTACACGGAGATACAGTGTCCAATTACATATCAGTTGTTGTGTCTGTGTCATAAACGGGTTTGAATGAATTTGAACATAATTTTGTGAAAAACAAAACAAAGCAAAACAAAAAACCAACATAATAGTTAATTTGATTTGGCGTTCTTGAAGAGAAGGTTCATGGTTCATCAGTTTCCACACTGTATCTGTGAACAGGTGTTCTGAGGAAGGCAAGAAATATCTCAAGTCAAGACTCAGTTCAGGTTAATACAATTAAAGGAGGTATTGTTATCAGCACCCGTTTCGGTGCCATAGATTTTTTCTAAATGCAGCCCGGAGGTCATGAATTGATAATATTTCGTTATAGTGCTCACCATTGTCTATGGAACTCTGGAAAGGACATTGTCGCGTTGTCGCATTGTCGTGTTTTCGCCTTCTCAAATACAAGCAAAATGAGACAAAAGAGCGCGACATCTCGTCCATTTATCGCATTGTCCCGATGTCGCATGTCGCGTTTTAAATAATATTTTTCTATTCCCCCAAAGTGCAACACGCGACACAGCGACAATTTTCAAGGTCAAAATATGTCGCACTGTCGCATTGTCGCATTGTCGCATTGTCGCATTGTCGCCCATTTCCATTACCGGTGCGCATTAGTCTACGCTGGCTCAGAAAATGTTATACTCTATTTCACACTTCCAATGGTTTTTTAAAAATGAAGTAGTGCTCGTAATGGCAATGGGGCTACATTTCCTGAACTTAATGCAAAACTTTTTCTGTTGCTTAATTATTTTTTATATTGTAAATGTTCTTTAGCCAATCAGGTGTGTTTTAGCAGCAAAACAAACTATCAGCGCTACTATTCATTGTAATTAAGGCACAGGGTGGCCCTTTCATTCAAGGCTGGGCAATTTGCTGTGCAAAGTTATATCTCTAAGTCACACCAGATAACTATGATGATAGGTTCGAATCCTTGCACTACGCACATTTGCCACTTTGGACACTTCGCTGATCAAACCGACACGTTGTGAAAAAACTGAACGATTGTTAAAATTCAGGCCACATCGGCAGAAATATCAGGCGATGTTCTCGAATGGGTCACTCTGCATCCTGCTTGTGATAGACTTTACATTCCGCCGTAACTAATAAAACTCGACAGACTTCACGACCACATGTACGTTCGTTTATTATTGCTCCGAGTTCGATCCATGGATGTCTCAGCTCATCGCAAAATAACCCTGCGTGTGATAGACTTTACATTCTGCCGTAACTAATAAAACGCGACATGCGACAATGCGACAACTCGACATTTTGATGAAATGGGGAGCCTGACGACAGTGTACTTGGGATGCAAGCTAGACATTTCACAGGCGAGCTCCGCATAATTATTATGCTTGTCCTGAATCTTGTCAATCTCATTGCCGTCAAAAGGGACAGAAGATTCAATGATATAAATAAATTCAAAAAGGACAAGATCAGGTTTGTTGGCTGAAATGAGGTGACCAACGGGTTCGGGTAGTCAGGCTCGCTGTAACATGTAATTGTTACCCAATCACGTAGGTCGATGCTCATGATGTTGACCATTGGTTGTCTTGTCCATACTTGATTATTTACAGACGGCTGCCAAACAGTTGGAATTGTGCCGAGTGCGGTGTTAATCCTCAAATATATTCTCTCTCGACGTCGGTCTTTATTGTATCAGTGATGGAATGTTATACACCCTGAACCTTTCATCAGGACCTTTTCAAGTGTACATATTTCAAACATATATTTGTACAAATATGGGGTAAAAGGGTATTGTTCCAAATGTATATGTCGTAATGTTGTTATTGTTGTTTATAATATTGTTGTACGTAAGGTGATACTAAACTGTCTCTCCCCATTTCTAGACTATAGACTTGAGACAGTGCCGCAATTCATCGAAGTGATTGGTGTGTTAAACGAAAACGTAATAAACTCATCACTTGGGAAATAAAGCACTGTATCATTAAACACATGTAAAATGTATAACTGACATATTGATATGGGTGTATTAATGAACATTAGATGACGAAATAGCAAAGAAAAAGTCATGGGTTGGGGACATTTCGCTATTTTGAGGGCTTTATATTATAGGGAGTGTAGTTTATCACTATTGACAGGGGATAGAGGAGGTGGGCGACGCAGCCCAGACTAAACATGATAAGAGTTTTGTAGATGCGAAGGAGGGTTTATTTGTCTGCAACCCAGTGAATGTCACCTGTTGCTCTCATTAGATTCGAATCGTTTTCACATGAGTTGACCAAACTATAGACAAAATAATGCAGGTAGGTAATTGCATGTATTGAACGAGTTTGACAACGAAAACGTTATAGACCAAAATGGTTAATTGGATACACGCGTCACAAGCAAGCTTATCAATGCTACACGACCTCGAGCAGCTGTACCCTTTGAGATATATACATGTAATACATATATACAAAGATAGGTAAAACAGTGTATTTATAAAATACGATAGCGGTCAGATATGGCAAACGGAATGTTTTACACACCAACCTTTGACATACAAATGTCATTTAAACTGTCCCAATAATATATCCATAACACTTTTAGTGCTGTTATGTATACTATGAGATAAACGTGATACAGAGCAAAGGGTTGTTATTTACATGGACACTTGGCTTCTTCATGCATCATCGTTAATTAGTAAACATCAATGAACTTACTGAGCAAACTTTCTCATGTACATATAAGTCTTTCCTGCAGTATAGTACATAACGTGCTTGATAACAGTGTCTACACAAAAACATTTGCTTGTATTATAATAAAGAAGCTGCATATCCATAGAACTTTCCCACTGTTCAGCATACCAACTCCTAAATGCATATCGAAGTTCACTTTGGTTAGTGAGACCAGCGTCTAACTGCGTACCACTTTCAGCTTTGATCGGACGAACGTTTGACTGCATCCTTTTATTTGTCACGGTTAGACCATTGACTGTGGAATGGTTCTGTTTCTAAATTTAGGTACCAAGGTACTTCATTGTCATGTGCGTCTCTTCGTTCCTTGGGTAGGAGCGATTTGGCATCATGTAGGCGAAGCTGTTCAGTTAATAAATTATATATTTTTTAATAATTCAAAGAAAGTAGAGCTGTGTTTTTTATAACCACGAAATACAATAAAGTGAGGTAAATATAAATTGTTCCAATTAGTGGGGTTATACATAAATCGCAAGTCACTTAATGTGGGTTGTTGCAGTGATTTTATTTCAGGATGATGCTTTGGATGTGGTTGAATGTACGGTGTCAGGTTGCGTTTGTGCTATCATCACAATGCCGTATTTGTCATTGGTCCGTCCCTTTCATCACATTGGTAACACACTATCAAATTTTAACTGTTTGGTGTCATTAAGTAGGTTAAGACAATTTCAGCTGAGTGATGGCATAAAATATGTAATGCCTTCGTCTCCAGAATGTTTCCGGTGTTTCACGATATGACTACAGTATACGCGTACGTTCAAATATTTAGTGTGCAAAGGAAAGTCTACATCCATCTAAGATATTCTCTAAACGTCAAGTCAAACAATGCCGTTCATAGACAAGAGCATTACTGAAAACCATTTAATACTATTAAGAAACTACTAATGGCGATGTTTGTAGTCAGTCATGCCCAGACAGGACTGAATTGTGGGCAATATCGCTTTCTCGGTCAGTCGAACTGTCGCTTTCTCGCTCTATCACTTTCTCGCACAATGATATCGCTTTCTCGTCTCGCAACACCGCTTTTTCGTCTCGTATCGCTTTCTCGTCTCGTGGTATCGCTTTCTCGTCTCGTGTTATCGTTTTCTCGTCTTGTGCAATCATTTCTCGTCTCGTGTTATCGCTTTCCCCTCTCGCGATATCGCTGTCTCGCCTACAGAATTTAATTTTTCTAGCCTTATATTTTAGGGATTTACGTGTATTTTAATTTAGTAAACTGGAGCAGCAAAGAGCGGTAATTATTTTCATTCAATTTTCCTCTGTCTGCTGAAAACTATGTTCACTTACTCAACCACTTAGCTTTCAGAAAAGATGATGGTGGCCTGAAAGCGGTGGATTCTAAAGCATGCTTGATATATTTGTGGGTGCCACTTTCGTCTGGCCCGTTTCTTGAAATGTTCCAGAACGTTGCGTCGCTAGGTATACTATTGTGTCAGTGCACCTAATAATGTAGTCTGTTCATATTATTATAGTATATATGTTTTGCCCGCTTCCTTCATCAACAACCAAGTCAATGTCGCTGGTCATTCCTCTAGCCACATCCGATCAGTCCTCACTGGGGACACGTGAAGAACAGGGTTAGAGCTGATCTTCAGCATCACTAGTTTGTTGTAAGAGGCGAGTGTCGCATGTCCAGGCTCTATTACTTACAGACCGCCGCCATATATCTGGAATATTGCACAGTGCGGGGTTAAACAAACAAACAAGTGCAAACAATTACCGCATGTGTGCATTTAATTTTTAATTTTTTTATGTTTTGAACATCATCAGCATTGCTTTTAGGGGTGATACAGTAGAGATAAGGCTGAATCTTTGTGGTTTCCACCAACAGATTACATAACCACAAATCTGTTCCGTTTGTACGGATATGAAAAAAAATACTCTGCCACGACAAACAAACAAACAAACAAAAAATATTGTATCTGATTTATCCGGTGTGGTGTATTGGACAAAGTAACGCCATTCCTAGAACCACCAGAATCCCGTCTTCCGCCTACACAGAGGCGCACCCCACGGTGTACTGGTTGCCGAATGTAGTGGACATGGACGACAGTGGGGCTGACGACATTTAGTCCCAAGTCCTCTGGCGGAACCAAAAGAGTGTGTGTGGTGTGTGTGCGGGTGTTTAAGTGAACATATCTAGGCCTACGTATACAGGACAGGTCTGTGTTTTTTAGTCCACAATGTGTTGATGTTGGTGAATCTGTACCAAACTTGTCAAAGATCGAACGCAGACCGACAAGGAGACGCCATAGTATTTGTCATTATACTTTATTTTAAAATGACGCAGCCAGTCACTGTGGGATCAACACCTTGATAGTTTGGGTCCTTGTCTTCTTTCTGAAGCTTTGCACATGCCCAAGTTGCACTGGAATGGTTTTCTATTAGATAAGAAACATAATGACTACGTTACAGTTTAAAAGGTGAAAATGTTTGGATGTAGAGTTCATGACGTACTAGACTTTTAGGACTGTATACTTACTCATTTTGATTACTGTTCGAAGACCTTTTACGTTACATATTGTTTCATTACTCATTACACGCTGACACTATGGCGATATATACATCCTAGTGTGACTAAGCATTTGATAGGTGATGAAGACCAGATTTGGTTATGCCTATTTGCCGTGAGGCACTAATATCAACGAGACAGCTATATACACCGAGGATGAAATCAATAAGACAGTATGTATAACACCCTGGTGGCAATAAGCCTTTCAAAGGTAAAGACGGTAGGAGATTTGATTACAAACTCAATGTGTATTTCCCATATATACCTATTTCCCATGATGGTGGTGACCATGGTGATGGTGTCCATGATGGTGGTGACCATGGTGATGGTGTCCATGATGGTGGTGACCATGGTGATGGTGTCCGTGATGGTGGTGACCATGGTGATGGTGTCCGTGATGATGGTGACCATGGTGATGGTGTCCGTGATGATGGTGACCATGGTGATGGTGGTGATGATGATGATGGTGGTGGTGACGTCTATGCCGGCGACAACGTCGATGGCGGTGGGCAGAAGATAGCTCAAACAGCAGCACAGAACCTTGAACATGTATCATGGTGCATTGGACCTGACCCTTTCAATTATGAGCTTAGCATACTTTGAGATATCTTTTTTCTCCAAGTTGTGAAAGTAAGACACTTTTCCATGATATCTTAGTGAATTATATTGTTATTAACACAAAAGTTCACATACAGATCTGGGCCTTTCGCCCTCAATGACTGGCAGTGTTGGTTAAAATATACCCATGACATCGACAAGCACTATAGACACCTATCCTATCCTGATTCTAGAATAGTTTACAATAATGAAGATCGTCATACTTACAAACAATAAACAACACAAAAAGGGTTGAAAACTTCATGTCCTTATTCTGTTCCCACTCTGGATGTGAATGTCCAGAATGGCGGTGATGGTCACTTTTATACACTGACCGGTGATATCGTACGTGAGGTTTAGTACTCTCTGTACCTCGTCGTCCCGCACGTGTTTGACAGACCACCTTATGTGCCCGTGGTCGCACATCCTGAGTTACATAGATAGGACTGGGAACCGTCTACGATGACATGCACTGCATATGTGATTGAGACTGTCAACTGGGACGACATGATACCGTTCATCATCAGCGTTGTCAGCGTGAAAACTGCTTGATGTCACTCGGAAGGCATTTCGGCTTGATGATTTATGGAACTAACAGTGTTGGTACAGGGAAACTCAGCACCGACACGCTCCATGTGGTTATTCAAGTTTTACTGAAACAGACTAAGTTACACAGAGAACATCCGTTTTTGTGTGTTATTGTAACGATTATCCACACGAACAAACATGTTTTAACGTGTCGTCATGCTACGTGTTTGTGTAATATCCCAGCATGGCAGATCCCACGGATACGGTCGGTGATGAGTGGGTACAGATTTCACTTAACCACAACAGCGTACACTCTCAGCTCTGACCACAATACACATTTATGGTGATCTCTCTCTCCTCTCATTCTGGTTGTGCTTGACAGACCAGCATAATAGAAAACAAAAACTAGATTTGGTATCACTCGAGGCCACAACTTGGCCTGATGGAACTACCAGTGTTGTAAGTGGGAAACATGGACAGACATCAAGTGAATTAATTTGAAGTTATGCTCACTGCGCAACTCTTCCCAATATCTTTTTTATTAATGCAGTGTACATGATCGAAATGTTTAGCGTTAGTTGAAGGAACATATTTCATAATTATTGGTTCATGTCATTATAATAGGCCTCTGAAATGGAGGAATAGTTGCATGATTATAATGATATCAAATGCGTTTGACAACTGATCAAGGACATATATAGTGTCTGAAATTTGCCACATAAAAAGACATTGTTATTGTGGGCAGGAAGGCTGTTGGATGGGAAATGGGCTAATAAAAGGGTAGCTATGTAATGTTGCAAGGACAATCTCTACCCTTTATTGAATTTGAAACAAAGAAACTGTGGTAATTGCAGGATGTTTTATCGACACGAACAAAACTAATATTCAGTGGGAATAGCTTAATTATCACCTGGTAAATACCTGATGTGACGACAATGCATGGAAGCTAACAAGAGAACGAAGTTAATTGTATTGACACTAGATTAATCTTTTAAACTTTATTCAGATACATCACGTTTCCTATTTTCTTAGAGTATGTTTAAGTGTTTTCCCGATTGTGATTTGGAGGATCTGATCTACTAGACACATGAGGTGAGGCAAGTACATACGCCCATTAACTGTGTTCCTTTTTCGCGTGCAAGGTTATCCTACTCACATCAGAGTTGGTTTTGGGTTTTAAAACGATCGTGAAAGAAAGAATGATTTGTGCACTAAATGACACAGTATTACCATATGTCAACAGAGCAACAGTGAGTTCCTGTGTTAGGTAGACTGAAAATCGACTTAGTTGTGCTTTCTACAATACCTGGTCGTAAGAGGCGACTAACGGGATCGGACTTGGTTGACACATGCCATCGACTTCCAAATGCGCAGAACGATGCTCAGGCTGTTGATCATTGGATTGTCTGGCCCAGACTCGATTATTTACAGATCGCCACCATATAGCTGGAATATTGCGGAGTATGGCGTAAAACTAAACTCATTCACTCAGTGCTACACTACCTTAATTCTGCATTGCCACCGATTACCTCAAACAGTACACAAATGGGCATTTCACCGTGTTATGGTCGATGAAGCATGTTTGAAAATATAATATACACTTTTATATATTTGTCAACGGGGGAGTGTAGTCATCGGCTCGTAGTGAATTAGCTCGTGATTTCGATGAACATTACGTTGACGGAGACGAAGGCATCGTTTAATTGTTCAAACTTCTATAGTTGGTTTCACAAGACATGACAAACAAGTATACATGAATGAGGTGAGCGGACTTCCAGCTCAACCCCAGGGCCTTTCCTGCGAGCGGCATAATCCTGCTCGCGGTCGTCCCTACAAAGACAGGAATGCCGGTCTCCACACTCACATCTCACCAACACTATAGATGTGAGCATACATATATATAGGTTTTAACAACAATAGACAGGCAAGATTAAAAAATGGACAGATAGAGAAACTAATAGCACTTCCTTCTACAGTCCAGGGGGGATGACCAATAAAAGCCATAAATGTCATATACAGCTAATTAATGGAAGTGACAAAGAGGAACAGGGTAGCTGAACAAACAATGTAATCTGCGGTAGATAAAGATCAAGATTGCAGATTGAATAATAATAACTAAATATTTTTTACCTTACTAATTTTTACCTATGAGTATATATTTTTATTACCTACGAGGGCGAACATATATAGGGTTCAAATTTTTCATACCATGCCCTTGGGCAAAATATCCCTTTGTCGTGGTGACGTGACGTCACAATGCGAGGGTTACTGGTGCCTAAATTTCGGTATATCTCTCTCTGTCGCCCAGGAAATACCAATCTTGAGGCACTCGTGTCGGAAACATAGTATGACAAGGGCACTCCTACAATATCCTCTATGTACCAAATGATGATATGAGGTATATATAAATGATGAGTCCAGATATTTCTTCTAGTAAAAACTTCCTTTTATCTCCACAAGATATTTCGCCGTCCAACGGCTCTTCAGGTGGTTAATGAAAACTGAGTGTCGTCATAGGCGACGCACACCTGTAATAGATATGTCGTCATCATGAGTATGACGTTACATTTAGCGACAATAGCGGGAGACGAAAAACGTAGTTATGTCGGGTTCCATCTATGACGTCATAATGTCATAAACACACACACACACACACACACACACACACACACACACACACATGTATATATTCAGGCATTATGGACTGATTCCCGTGTTCTGGAAAGGGATTGTAGTGATCTCATGTGGGGTAACAGCTACAACAGAACGGCCCTGTTATCAGTACTGGGACACGCTTTGCCCGAGCTTTTTATGAGTACATTGCTTTACAATTCCATTTGCCATAACGTCCCCTGATTAGTCAGCCATTGAGAACGTCTGGAATGAAATGGAGCGAAATTCAACAGCAATCTTCCAAGAAGGCTGCAAAATCTCCGCCACATCTTCCTCGTACATAGAATGATCTGCCTATGAACTTTCGTCAACGTTTAGTGGCCTCAAAAGTCTGCATCAGTTTACAAGGTGGACACACACACACCGACCACGTAAAAATGCTTCTAAATCCTCTCTTGTGTTTAGGCGTTATACGTATGTCTGGTACGCTCTTCTTGCGGACGGTTGATCATTACATAACACTGAACATTTGCCTTTCATTGGAATATCCTGTCACAATAACTGCTTTTGAGTACAGTGAAACATGGAGCCTGTATTAATGTTGGTCATTAATTAGGTAAATATGAAAGATCTATTTGGTTTCTTACATTTCTGAGATATTGTGTTGAAATCCAAACATGAAAACATCGGATAACATTATATTGGCAGAGAGTATTGTCGCTGTAAAATCGACTGCTGAAGAATATGTCGATCGTCACCACACTGTTAACAATGCAGAAAGCCCCGATACATGCACGTCCACGTGATATAGCAGAAAAATGATGATTGATTGAAATGGAAAATAATCTTAATTCGCTCTTAGCGAATGAGTAATATTTATCTTTAAATACTAAATTAACCTTCAGCACGCTTAAGTGAAATGTGCATTTATATACAGCCCTTGGCTTTTCAAAAAGGTTTATTGTGATTGTCAGTCAAAGAGATCGATTAATTGAATACATATTGATAATTTATAAAGATATTACAGGACACTATAGCTTCTTTCCTGCCTCAATGGAAACTTGGGACTTGTGAGTAAAGCACTATAATACTCTATATACACTTTCATCTCACCTTTACAGGTGTGAATGAAAAGGTGCACTTACGGGGATTGATTCTTAATATCGTTGTATCACCCGTAGCTACCCACGCGAATCATGACAAAGTGAAAATACTATACAACATTGCAGTATCGTCGCACGATATAATTATGCACAAAGAACGTAATTAGGGACGGTCACCCCCCGTATTCTTGCAATGATAGGTTTTCAACACGTACTAGAAACTTCAGTTTTTCTGAGCCGTGTGACTCATCAAAAACGACAAAATAATTGGAATAACCAATGTGATGCAATGATGATAATTGCTTATTCAAACAAAAAGACAAACAAACTGATTTCATACAAAAGCATGTTTGTACAAGAATGGCCCGGGATTGTTTAATGTTGAATTTATTGGGACAAATCTCCTCATACCCCCTGTCAGCCTCCTGATCCTTTAAATGGGCCGTCTACTATACGAGAACACTCGAGTAAATAGAACTACCCTTGCATGCAGAATTATCTTCCAAATGACATTGCTCTCTGTGTGCAAATGACCTTTATTAAGGATCAATTAATTTGCTTGTCGACAATTAATTGATATTTAAAACGTTTCAAACTTCATCAGGCAGACAACACTGTTAGTTCCATAAATACCAGGCCAAGTCGGACTTTGAGTGATGCCAAACCTAGTTGGCGTCCGAGTGACATCAAGCAGAGTTTTCACGCTGACAACGCTGATGTTGAACAGTATCATGTCGTCCCAGTTGACAGTCTCAATCACATATGCAGTGCATGTCGTCGTACACGGTTCCCAGTCCTATCTATGTAACTCAGGATGTGCGACCACGGGCACATAAGGTGGTCTGTCAAACACGTGCGGGACGACGAGGTACAGAGGGTACTAAACCTCACGTACGTATCATTGGTCAGTGTATAAAAGTGACCATCACCGCCATTCTGGACATTCACATCCAGAGTGGGAACAGAATAAGGACATGAAGATTTCAACCCTTTTTGTGTTGTTTATTGTTTGTAAGTATGATGATCTACATTCTTTATTGTATGTTCAGGATATGATTCTTGAATAAGAGTGCTTGTCTGTGTCAATGTTTAAGCTGAGAAGTATGATTTACGCTGTATACCGTAATCAAATCTGAAATGCTCATACTTCTATATGGACGTTTGTGTCAAAGCACGAATTCACTTGAAAGATGTGGATCTTTGTTTCATATACAGTTGTATCAGATCTCCGTAATGATCTCTGAAACTTGTTCAAGGTTCTGTGCTGCTGTTTGAACTATCCTCTGCCCACCGCCATCGCAGCTGTCGCCGCCATAGACGTCACCGACATCACCACCATCATCACCACCATCATCACGGGCACCATCACCATGGTCACCACCATCACGGACACCATCACCATGGTCACCATCACCACGGACGCCATCACCATGGACACCACCATCACGGACACCATCACCATGGACACCACCATCACGGGCACCATCACCATGGACACCACCATCACGGGAAATAGGTATATATGATAAATGCACATGTCAGACCTTCAATTTGTTATCAAATCTCCTACCGTCTTTACACATACTGTCTGTCTTACTGATTCCATCCGCGGTGTAATGCTACAAACATGGGCTCCTTATGTTCCAATATTTCCCACCCGTGAAAATCCGGCTTACAGTTGATCTTCGATAATCCATGCTTGTCGTAAAAACTCACTCACTCAATCAATCACTGCAATAGTCCATTAATGGTTGTCTTATAGAGAAATTTGTCATTATATTTTTCAGGAAAAAGACCGCCATCCGTATGAAACTATTGCCCAAACAATGTGTGTATGTGTCATGCTGAATAAATGTATCATAGGAAATTTTACTTGGTCGTGTTGTTTGTTTGTACTGTCCACAGTGTTAAGACAACAATATATGAGAGTACCCTACATTATGAGAGTACCCTACATTATGAGAGTACCCTACATTATGAGAAATGCAAACGTAAAGAGCCTGCCGTTCAAACAACCCTTGTCTGATGCCCAGTCGTGGTGCAGAATTGCTTCCCTTGGAACGCTGTGTCACTATGGTGAAGAGCGTGCAAAGAGGCGTCCTAGCAACACACTCACTGTAGTTTACATATAGCGACTGACGGGATCTTTGTGAATTGTTGTCCACACAAAATATCGCACTCATATCAAGATATTCAAGACAGAATTCCCTTTCACATGAATGCGTTAATTTGTCAGTAACGACACCCTGAAATAATCTTGTGAATAGACGTACAGCTGTATCTCACCGAATATGATTACTGTTCTTTGCTGTTTAACTTCAGAGATTTGGTTCAGAGAGACGTACATTTGGCAATACATTCTCTCCCTATTGTGTCACACTTCTAGCGCCTGGTCCACGTGTTATAGGACCTTTTTGAGCAAGCAGATACGGTTTCACAACCCCCATTATTTAATTTGGAAGTAAATTTGCCATGCGATCACATATAGATACTACTCACTATTTTAACAATAACTACAGGAATTATACTGGGAAATATAAAATAACTGAAAAATGAAAATATATAAAAACACCCACGCGACAGTGGAAATTGAAATGACATGTGAAAGGAAATCAAGAGTATCAACTAATGCACCTAACATAAAAAGACAAGGTTCAACACTACTACAGATATTTAACAGCCGACGTGACACACAAAATTACAACGTAATAATGTTTGTCAAACAATGACTTTTTAGGGTAACCAGCGGTTAGCATTTTGGCGCAGACAGATTTCCTTCTCTCGAAAGACATTAGTTCCAAGAAAAACTAGAACCTTGAAATACACCGGCAAAATGCACTTTTCCGAAATGAGCTGAGTACTTTACTTGCGTTTGTTTAACAGTATCCATTCTTGCATACTAGAATAAGTACTTTCATATATCGAGGGTGTTAAGCCTATCACGATTGCATCGCTGGCTGTTAAAGGTTCACAGCATCAGTAATAAATTACCGCTTATTAAGTATAATCCTGTCCCAGGTACGAGGTGAGTGTAAAATCACTATATATAACTGAAATATGTCACTACCAACATTCCAGAACCCATAATTCCATATCATCTCTCTATCACTATGTCCACATCCCTTCAAAACACGTCAAACACAAGGCGGTGGGCATACACAAGACATATCGTTGATGAATCAAATGAAAAACATATAGACATGCTTATCATATGTGATATAATTTCATAAAGTTCGTGATGCTGTGTACGCTGAAGAGCTTTACCTGTATGAATCCTCACGTGTGAAGATCTGCAATCATATATACATACCATGGCAAACATATGCTCAGCAGACCATAGTTGGACTGGGACTCCACGAATTAAAGGTTTGTTGGCCACAGAATTAGATTTAGATGTTCCAGGTGGGTAGTTTAAATATGTAAACGTTGTTTCACATAACCACACTGACGAACCAAGTTACGATTACTGAAATAATATCATATTAGAATGGAAATGATCCTTTTGTGAATGTTCTGAAAGTCTGATATATGTTTTGAAAACATGAACATATATTGGATACTTTTGTGTCGAATTAATGCCATTTTATGTGATTTGACACGATTCTGTGCTTAAATTGAGAGAGGTAATTGATATCGTGGCTTCATATACATGAGGGGCGTTTAAAAAGTAGTCAGCCACGATATAGTACATCTGTAAATTCTCGATGTCCCATTTTTTAAAAGGATTCAATTTTATTTTGAAGGAATCGTTATCCAAATTCCACATATGGGTAATGTGGTTTAGATATTAGTCATCACAACAACACCTTGAGGTATAATGATTCTAAAAAATGCAAAACCTGAAAAACGATCTGCCATTTGGTACCTCTTGGATAAAGGTATGTCTCAGACAATATCATGTACTCTTTACAAAATGATCAGAAACCACCCCCCCCCCCAAAAAAAAAAAAAAAAAATCCAGAACAAAACAAAAAACAAACAAAAAAACCCAAAACATAAAAAAACCCAAACCCAAAACAAAAAACAACAAAAAAACAAAAAAACAAAAAACAAAACAAAGACAAACCCCCCAAAAATAACAAATAAAAAACAAAGTCAAAACAAAAACAAACAAAAAAAACCAACAAAAACAAAAACACAAAAAACCCAGACAAACAAAACCAGACTTGTTGATGGTGGATAGCCTTGTCTTAGTATGATTCGACAACGTTTATTCTTGTGTCTTTTATCCCAAAATATTATAAGGCGAACTAAAAGTATTGTTTGACCAGAACTCTCTGAGAGATATACATCTATAATTAGTGGTGTGTGTGGTTTCATACCATATGAATCCAGAAACAAATCACGTTGGTAATCATATATACTGTGAATGACTAAACTGGCATACGATTCAACTGGCGCTAGCATGTTGCCAGTGTGACCTGGTATTCCTAACACTTGTATAGAATTATCTTCTAAGGGATTAAAGGACGTGAGAATGATGCCGTTGTTAGTAATTTTGGAAACGTAATCATTTTGGCTAAAAACAATGTAAGGGTTGGCTAGTGTTATTTTAATTACCCATTTAAGCTCTGTAAAATCTGCTAGTGGCATTCGTTTGTACACTCTATCTCTAAAGAGAAAGATGCATGGGGTGTCTTCCTCACCAGGTAAATTGAAACTCTCCTAGTGTCTCCTAGATCACCGAGTGTTACACTGGAGCTAACCATTGTTTATATATTCTGTTAGAAAATAGTTTCCAATTGTTTGTTTTTTCTCATAGTGTCTCATGTATGAACTTTAAACTAATAAAATTGATGTGCTCGGTTAGAAAAACCTTGGTTAGAGTTACAGTCTAACTAAAAGTGCTTTATGGTTCAACTTCTTTATTATACAAGGTCACAACGTTTCGAGACAGATAGATTCTAGTCTCTTCTTCAGGTGAAGTGAGGGTAAAACTGAAGGGTTGTAGTATATATACACATAACAGTGGACCGATAACGATGGGAAACAAGATATACAGGTTTCTATTAACTGATGTACAGGCTTCAACTGATTGGTGTGCAGGCTTGTGTTGATTAGGTTAACGAGTTACAGGTAAAGATTTTTGGATAAAGATTAGCCACTGAGGATACGGTGGTTCCATGCATTGGGTAAGTAAACACCTCCGTCTCTGTTGATTGTGGGCTTGTTCCGCTTGATTGCAATGGCTTCTAGGAGCTTCCGTTTTTTGAAGTCATTGGCGTTCCTAACTAATGTCCTGGTGTTGTCCCAAACAATCTTGTGATTGGGGTTGTGCATGATGTGTTCACATACAGCAGACTTCTGATCCAAATTTTGAATTTGATGTTTTGTGTTCTTTTAACCTGATAGCCAATGGTCGACCAGTTTCACCAATATATGTTTCTTTACAACTGCATTGGATTTGGTAGATGCATCCTGCTGGATTGTTGCATTTAGGTGTTGTTGGCCCGCGTCCATTAGCTGATAGTAGCGTTTTCAGGTTGGTGTCGCTACGGAAGGTGACGTCTATTCCTGTTGTTTTCTTGATGAGACGGCTGATGCAATGACTTATCTGGCCATGGTATGGTATGTTAATTCTGATGGGGGAAAGTTCTGGTTTAGTTGACTTGGGAGTTTCTTTCAGGGTCTTGGTGATGGTGTTGCTGACTAGATGGGGTGGGTACTCGTTAAGGTCTTGGAAGGTTGATTTCAGGTGTTTTAATTCGCTGTGGAGGCTGTCAGGACTGCAGACCGCTTTTGCTCCTCTTGCCAGGGTAGCAAGATGGGGATGATGGTTGGACTGGTGATGAATACATGTATACTGATCTGTATGTGTTGGTTTACGGTAAACACTGGTGGCTATGGATTGTTGGCGTCGGTGGAGAAGAATGTCCAGGAAGGGAAGCTGTTGGTGTGTCTCTTCTTCCATTGTAAACTGAATTCTTGGGTGTTGGGAATTCAAGTGTTGCAGCAGGGCCTCTGGATCTTGGTTGTCGTCCAGGAGAGCTAGGACATCATCTACTTTGCGGAACCAATGCTTTGGGGTGAATGGTGCAGTTTTCAGGGCAGTTTCTTCAAAGGCAATCATGTATTTTTCTGTCAGTAGTGGTGATAGAGGGGATCCCATTGGCAATCCATGGATCTGTTGGTAGAGCTGGCCATTTCAGTTGAAATATGAAGTGTCGAAGCATTTACTTACGAGATCGACGATGCTTTGGGCTGTGAGTCTAGGTCTGGTAGAGATGTTTCCAGTCTAGTAGATAGGATTAAAATTTCTTCTTTGATGGGTATATTGGTAAATATGTCTACCACGTCGTAGCTGACGTCGTAACTTTTTTTTGTGTCACTGGTGTTTCTCAGTTGCTGTGCGAGAGATGCCGAATCTTTCACAAAGGAGCTGTCAGTTTTGCCCAGTGGGGCTAGGATGCGGGATAGATGTTGGGCCATGTTGTAGTAGACGGATCCTCTAGAGCATACAAGGATTCTAGTCTTTACAGGGTTCTTATGTATTTTGACGGTGGCACGGGCATATGGCGGTTGGGAGTTTTGGGGATTGAGGTGGTTGAATATGGAATCACTGATTTCTCGGTTGGTATGGAGGGTCTTCAGAGTTTTCTTTAGCTGTCTCCCTAGTTTGGCAGTAGGGTCATCCTTTAGAGGTTTGTAAGTTATGGGGTCTTTCAAGGTCTTGTCTACTAGTTGTGTGAATTCTGGAGTGTCCATGATAACTGTGGCTTTCCCTTTGCCTGCAGCCGTGATGGTGATCCCCTTGTCCTTTCTGAGTTCTTGTATTGCCTTCCTCTCATCCTTGAACCTAATCAACACAAGCATGCACACCAATCACTTGAAGCCTGTACATAAGTTGAAGCCTGTACATCAATCAATCGAAGCCTGTACATCAGTTAATAGAAACCTGTATATCTTGTTACCCATTGTTATCGGTCCACTGTTATGTGTATATATACTACAACCCTTTAGTTTTACCCTCACTTCACCTGAAGAAGAGACTAGAATCTATCTGTCTCGAAACGTTGTGACCTTGTATAATAAAGAAGTTGAACCATAAAGCACTTTTAGTTTGATTTCTCCAACTTCTAAATGCCTTTGACACAACTTAGAGTTACAGTGTCTTCCACTGTCACTGTGACATCTTGCAAACTGATGTGTGAATCACCAACCACCTGTACGTAAATTGAGCAAACGTGACGCTTGTGTTTTTCAACCCACCGGAGTTTGATTCGTTTCAATATGACAATATCGCTCTGTGGTGGTTCACCTAGTTAGAGTTGTATGGCCAGCGTGGTATTTTGTGAGAGGTTTTCTAGGAGGACGGTTACACCATCAAATTCATTAACCAACTGCAATACGGCGGTCTCCCTCGGTTTACACGACAGTATGTGGACTCCTCTTCTCGAGACTGGTGTTATGCTTACAAGCAGAATTCCATTGTTTACGACTTTGTTTAGGTACTGGTCTTTTGTTTCGGTGAAAACATATTGTGAAATTAGTGTTATGTTGAGAAGCCAGTTGATTTGAGCTGGCAACATCGTCCACTTGTTGCTAGTGCGTATTAGATAGTACAGCATGTTTGATAAATCTCTGTTGGCCTATCAAGATCTTCCAAATCGAACAATTTACCACAGAACGATGGGTGTATTGTCCATTCGTCCGTGTCGTTGTGAACTACATCGTACCCTGTGCTGCTGTCAGATCCTGATGTATCTAGTATCGTAGGCATATGTCGTTGGCATTTTGGAACAGGGTTTGTGAGAAATATTTATTATATCCCTTGAGGTATGTAAATTGAAATAGCTCTCTATAGAAAGGAAATCAAACGCAGCTTGACCACTGTCTTCATGGCCACCAACACTAAGTCATTAGCTGCCTATAATTAGTTAGACAAAGGCCGGTTGGCCACTGAAGCATGACATTGTGGATGAGGTGCAGGATATTGCAGGCTGACATCTGGACAAATACGTCACGTCACGTGACCCTAGGGTTAAATTAAGAATGCTTTGTGTGAGGCTGGACTGGACCCCTCGAACAGCGGCTAGGCAGGTTGGCTGACAATAGCCTCCCAAAATGCTCCGAGCCCTCGTTACAGCATCATGTAGTTGTAAACAGATAATATCATGAATAAAGTGTTGTGGACCCACTGATGGACTTCTGTACTTGAAGAGACAGTTATCCCATACCAGCCCGGGATACTAGGTTAAAATTACTACCAGATCCACAGACGACACGACTGTAAATGTTGTTTATAAGCTTAAAAGCATATATTTTACCATCTATTCCTGTGTCATCAAACCCTCTGGTATCACCTAGGTCTGATAAACTTGTATTAACACATCTCCTGGCCCTTGATTACTAGACATTTTGTATATGTAGTGTTACGCTTAGGTATCCTATATTTACAGCTCTGTTTTTTGTATCTAAAATTGATCCTTTTAATTCAGAAATATTACCAATGTTAATTTTTTATACTGACGCGATGAAAATGACTCGGTGCAACCCTCATTGTATTTTCTGGTTTTACCGAGTCAACCTTCAAAAACGTGGAAGGACGTTCATTTTGTATATTATCCGTTGTGCTAAGCTGATCGAGATGAACACATAGCTCGTAGCATGGAATTAGATTTGGTACGGATATATTAGTGACGGAAATACCAGGGGGCATTTCAACCTCTGGCGGATACCCTAGCATCTCCAACAACTTATCATCGAGTTTCAGTGTTTTATCCATGGTGGTTGTCTAACACCACTCTTCCGTTTGAGTCATTTATTCTAAGTTCAGCTCCTAATGGTTTGAAAACTTCATCACTGAGAGAACACACGCTGTAGTAGCCACCAGTTTTTTGTTTCGCACTCCATTGACGAACAACTCATTATTTTCGTGGTTGATGTTTGTCCATTGCGAGTAGTAGGTTATATCGCATAGTGCTATTTCAAGTTGGCCAGATGTGTTATCAGTGGCGTGTTTAAGTTGAACGGTATCACCGTTTGTTATATCAGGAAGCTTAATGTACATATTATAATATATATCATATATAATAATAATATGCATAACCTCGAAGTACGTTACCCCAAAAACGACAACATAAACACCTCCGACTTCACACACATGACAATCTTGGTTGATGAGGATGCTTCGTATTTCAGACCAGATTCATGGATGTGTTTGAGCATTATGGGTTTTCTGTCACGAACGTGAAAACGGTACACGCATGCTTTAACAACCCGAGGCAGTGCTGGCAGAACCAATTCAATTTCGCTGTGTGGTGCACTGTGTTTACATTTCATGTGTACTACCATATCAGACGAATTCTCAAAGAAATAAGCACACCAGTACCTCAGGATAAGGCATGGAATGCAATAAACAATCCGTACGATAGACGGGCATATGAACGAGTTTGTAACGAATTTGGTGTTGATACGAAGATGGACTGGCGTTTGCAGGGGCTGAATCATGGATTAGGAATTCACATCGTTCACAATCAGTCTCTCTCGGAAGCGAGCTACGATGTGGTTAAAAAAAGGGGATATAAGTCATATCACTACTTTAAAACAAACGAGTGGGATGACCGTTTTTTAACTTTTGATGACATCAAGGATTACCACGTTTGGAGGTTCAAACAAGGACCAGGTGATGATTGGAAATAATTTATGCTGGATACATCAAAAGGATACACTCGCGCGGGCACTATCCATTTAAACGATTCGATTAGAATGTATGTGTGGGTTATTCTCGGGGCTCAATCACAGACGCGCTCCAGCATCATAGGTACTGGAAGCGCTTACGATGCGCAGAAACAGTTCGTGGTTAATATTGAGGATGCTATTGCATCACCAGTGGATCTAACTAGTGCTATAAAAAGATACCCTGGACACGTTATAATACGCCAGGTCAAAAGTCCACTACGTGTTTGGTGTTGGATTGTACGTGACTCCGAGCGACATGCGTCTGAGAATCAATAAAATAACGGGCTACAACAATGAAATAATCCTTGCCACAGCCGACCAAAAGTTGGGCGTTAATGCTGATGTAAACGTATCCCACGTACAACCATCCACTTGGGGTGTAGGGGAACTCCTACGGTGGTATCACCACCAGAGCCAAGGCGTCCTGCGGACATCCAACTGCAAGTCTCCTCCACTATGCAGGCAGCCAACCAGAAACATATCGATTGTAAAACAGTGTTGGTGGTCGGAGGTGTCGCGGCCAGTTAAAACCCTTCTAGCCGCAACGTACACCAGCCAAGCCATGGCGACGATAAATGCCCACAGATTGTGAACAAGCCACGTGGCAGTTTTACCCAGTGCGCTGAGCAGCCACGATACGATACTATCTGTGATACCGGGCAGGGGACACCCATGAAGAGCCACCTCCTCGTGGTGGGTGCTGGGTAACGCTAAGTGCTTTTCTCCCGTGTGGACCCGGGACAGAATGTGTCCACAGCACCCCATTGCTTGTCGTAAGAGGCGACTAAATTGGGCAACCTGTTTGCCATGGGTTGCGTCCCGTGTCGGTGGAAGACGGGATCCTGGTGGTTGAGGGCAGTTGGGCTTTTAACTGCGTTCCGTTTGCCCAACACACCACTTCGGCCCTTACTTCACCTAAACGGGTGGTTGAATTGGCCCGATTCAACCAATCGGCTGGTCATGCCAAGCCCTGTGCATGGACTATGTATGTGTCATTGCACAAATTTGATTCTGAATTGTTGTGAATTTTAGTCTTGGCACTATTGTTGATCTGTAACTTTTTCGATTGTGAATTATCCAAATTATGATTATATGAAATTTGCCAAGAGTCTTGTGCCAGAAGGCGATGGCTCATGGGCCAATCTGGTAGACTAATTATTTATAATTCTTCTACTGGAGTATATCATCCGGGTATCCTTGGTGCTGCAAGCTGGAGGCCCGCTTGCTTCAGCATTGTCCTTGTGATACTCCGTGGTGGGTGGGGAGCTCGGATGATGAACCATATGACACCAACCATGGCTTATGACATACCCCCCCAAAAAACAAAACGTCCACTTGAAATTGATCCTGATGATACTGACCACAGACCGTCTCTATCGATTGAATATTGGCCACGTTTTCTTGTTATTGAGACTCCCGACAAGACGCCATTAAAGCTGAACCCTTTCGCAGTATCGAAGGGTATTCAAGGTATTGCTGGGGATGTTAAGAACATTAGACGCTTACGTTCGGGTACGTTGTTAATTGAATGCGGAAAAAGACAACAATCAACCAACTTGATGAATACTAAATCTTTCGTGGGCATTCCGGTCGCGGTCTCTCCGCATAAAACCTTGAACACAAGCAAAGGTATCGTCAGAGATCTTGATCGATTGTTTGATGATATGTCGGACCTTGATATAGGATCTGAAATGAAGGCTCAAGGTGTACTCTACTTCAAGCGCTTTTCAACCCGGAGAAACAACGAAACCATCAAAACCAATACGTATCTGTTTACTTTTCCCTCTCCAAATGCACCCAAATCAGTGAAGGCAGGCTACTGTAATATTCAGGTTGATACATACATCCCCCAACCCGCTCAGGTGTTTTAAATGCCACAAATATGGACACGGTGTATCTACCTGCACATTGTCTGTTGTGTGTGCTCACTGTGGTGAGAAGACACACACAACACAAGATTGTGACAGTGACTATAAAAAATGCACCAACTGCTCAGGCGACCATTCTTCTTCTTTGAAACAGTGTCCAATCTGGAAAGAGCAAATGGAAATAAACAGAATAAAGTATACCCAAAACATCTCTTTTTCTGAAGCAAAAAAACTGGTGAAGAGATCTGAACTTACAGAAAGCTATGCTAGTCGCAAAACCACCATCTGAGTCCAGATGTAAAATAACAAAATCATCCACAGGCTGCTAAACTACCTTGACTTAGGTCAACTGCGATTCTTCACAGCTTTTATCCCCTACTATGTCATCTCAGACTGAGGAATCACTTCCTAGTACCTCAAAGTCTTCTTCTGATAACAAATCATCATCTCAGTCACACTCAAAGTCTCAGTCGACAGCTGATAGTCAGCAAACGGTAAAAAGTAAACCGAAGCCAAAGCCTGATCCTTCAAAACAACAAAATGGCAGAGCTCCTAAAGGGTCACAGAACAAAATTCAATTGTTCAATAAATATGGGTCTCTTGAAGACATGGACGTTTCTGAAAACGTCCATTCTAGGTCACATAGCTTGTCGCCCTTCAAAAGAGTGCGGGGTAGATCCCCAATAAATGCCCCCAAAAGATAGTTTATTCCAATAATATTGTACAGTGGAATTGCAGAGGATTGAGGACTAATTTACATGAATTACAGCTATTAGTCCAAGATTTCACACCTTCAGCGTTATGTCTCCAAGAGGCATATTTAAAACAAACAGATACATTTGACCTTCGTCATTTTAATGCATATAATTCACTTTCACCTCCGGGTGATAGAGCCACTGGCGGATCATCCATTCTAGTCAGACAAAAACGTTATTCCCTGTTCCACTTATTACTCACATGCAGGCTGTTGCTGTGAGAATTACTTTACATGTAGCGTTTACACTATGCTCTCTTTATATTTCACCGTCTTCGGTGTTTGCCAAAACCGATCTTCAAACTCTATATGACCAACTCCCGAAGCCCTGTATTATAATGGGAGATTTAAATGGACACAACCGACTTTGGGGTAGTGTAACTACAAACGCTAAAGGTAAATTGTTGGAGGACTTTTGTTCTGACAATGATTTATGTATATTTATAATGATGGTTCCAACACATATTTACACCCTGGGACTGGGACCTATTCTGCTCTTGACTTGTCATTGACAAATTCAGAACTACTAAATGAATTTGAATGGTCAGTCCACGATGACCTCTGTGGAAGTGACCATTTTCCTACTGTATTAAAAGCTGTAACTCCATCTGATGTTCCTCCATCATCAAGACGAAATTTTAAAAAGGCTAACTGGGCTTTATATGAAACACTGTGTGCTGAAAAACGTAAACCTGAACGTTTTATTGACGTTCCAGATGCTATTAAATGCTTTTCTGATGAACTGAATTCCATAGCTGATGAGTGTATACCAAAGTCCTCTGCAGTTCCACACATTAGAAAACCATGGTTCAACGATGAGTGCAAACACGCTAGGAAGGCAAGGAAAAAACAGAACATTATTTCCGTCGCCATCCTATGGTGCATAATTTAAATAAATTTTAAATTTTAAATGCTAAAGCACGGCGTACTTTTAAACAGAACAAACGCCAATCTTGGCAAAATTATGTATCCAAAATAAATTCTCAGACACCCATGTCCAAGGTATGGAACATAGTCCAAAACGTTAAAGGCAAAGGTACTAAATCTACTGTCCATCATCTTAAACATGGAGATCAGTTACTTACTGATAAATCAGATATCGCAAATAAACTGGGCGAAACTCTCGCTAGACACTCATCCTCTTCTAATTATTTACCTAAATTCCAGCAGTATCAAAGACAACAAGAAAAGAAAACTATTAATTTCAACTCAGATCATGGGGAAGATTATAATAAAACTTTTTCTATTCATGAGCTCCATACTGCTCTTGATCAAGCTCATGATACTTCTACAGGAGCTGATAACATACATTATCAACTCCTGAAGTACTTACCAGAATCCTGCCTAGAAACTCTTCTAAATATGTTTGATGAGATTTGGACATCGGGTAACTTTCCTCCTTCATGGCGTGACGCCATAGTAGTACCAATACCTAAACATGGACGTGATCATACGGATACGTCCAATTATCGACCTATTTCACTTACAAGCTGTGCTTGCAAGACCATGGAACGCATGATAAATAATCGACTTGTTTGGTACTTGGAAACAAATAACCTTATCGCAGACATACAATGTGGTTTCCGAAAAAAAAACAGAAGTAAGGCCGGGCGGGACAACTTAGGAATGGCCAGCGAGTCCTAACTTTGATGTCAAAGGTGTTGTTAGAGTCACGCTAATCCGCTAGTGGGTGTTGTTTTAAGATTGTCGACAACTTGGGCGTCCCACTGGTACCGTACCATAAGGGTGAACATAGTTCACCCACGTTGTTCACCCAAAATGTCACCCTTGTCATCAGTGTCACCACGATTCCGACGGCCCCCGCACCAACAATCACCTTGAAGGATGGCATTCTCGACTGAAGAGATTGGGAAAGGCACATCCCAGTATATTCGAGATCATAAAGTTTCTTGCTAAGGAGCAGACCCACACAGAAGTCCGTCTCTTACAGTTCACCGGTGGCCAAAAACGTCCCTTGAAGAAAAGGAAGTACAGGGATTTGGAACGTCGCCTGGACGTTCTGAGACATAACCTCGGGAATGGACTCATGAGCACGAGAGATTATGCAGATGCTGCATCTCACCTTCTTCATATGGGATGATATTTATTGATCAATAAATATGTTGGTCGACACATAGTATTGTTCCTGTTGTATGTGCTTTCAACCGCATAACCCGGATTATCCCCTTGTGAAAACACTGGATTATTTCTTTGTCTTCTTTAGGTCCAGTTAATTGGTACTTGGTCAAATGCACAGGACGTCGACCTTTCATCTTACCTCAACCGTGACATTTTACCCAAAGGTCGACGTCCTGTGCAGACACCTATATGTCGGGTTTCGCCTCTATTCGCCTTCAACCCATATCGCATACAAAAACAATGTAGGCTTACTGGGATTGGAAAATGCAACCCAATACTTTTAAATTAATCTTCCACGACGTGAATCCACTAAGAAGTTGCAACTGTGTTATAATGAAGCGGATGGGAATAACGCATAAGCCTTTTAAAAGCTATAATGAAATACGGTCAAATTCACTGTAAAATACTCGGTTATCTGGTACTAATTGGCTTTGAACAGGGAAAACGACATCATTTAAAGACAGCATATATTGAATTATATAACGATGATGTTTAATCTTATTCAACTAATTCTGGTAGCGAAACAAAAATATCAGATCAGTTGATCACGCTAAGTGCTTATTACTTGGACTAAACATGACACTACCACTCAGGCAGCAGTATCATTACTTAAACTCTCTAATTTTGTTAAATTAAGATAATTCTGGTAGTGAAATAAAAAAGTTCTGCCAGACATTTCTGCAGGAAAAATATTTCTGCAGGAAAAAAAATTCTGCCAGAAATTTCTGTAGAAATAAAAATTTCTGCTGGAAATTTCTGTAGAAATAAAAATTTCTGCCAGAAATTTCTGTAGAAATAAAAATTTCTGCAGAAATGCATTTTCAGAGCCAATTTGTGAGCTTATTAACACGTGGACACACTGGCACATAAACTTTTCGTGTTCATCTCCTCGAGATCTTTCCAATGATATAAAATATGTCTTTGTAGCTTGCTCCCTTCTGTGTGTCAAGTTAGGAGTCGCTAGCCATTCCTAAGTTGTCCCGCCCGGCCTTTAAGTACAGTCGATCACTTAGTGCGTTTAGAATCATTTGTGAAAAATGCGCTGATTAATCAACAACATGCTGTGTCTATCTTTTTTGATCTTGAGAAGGCATATGACACTACTTGGAAATATGGCATTCTGAGAGATTTACATGATTTCGGTTTGCGAGGTCGTTTGCCTCTATTCATAGCCAAATTTTTAAATAACAGGCAATGTCAAGTCCGTGTGGGTTCTACCCTGTCTGATCATTACAATCAGGATCAAGGTGTTCCACAAGGCAGTATTTTGTCAGTCGCTCTTTTTAGCATCAAGATCAACAGTCTATCTAAAGTTTTAAACGATTTAATAGATGGATTTTTATTTGTGGATGATTTTAATATTTCTTGTCGTGGTAAAAATATGCATACAATTGAACGGCAATTGCAGCTGTGTTTAAACAAAATAGATAAATGGTGTCTTGAAAACGGCTTCAAATTTTCTAAATCAAAGACCAATTGTGTACACTTCTGTCGTAAACACAAACCCTATAAAGACCCAGAACTATATCTCAGTGGTACCCCAATCAAAGTGGTCAAGGAGGCCAAGTTTTGGGACTTATTTTCGACTCACATTTGATCTTTTTGCCGCATATTAAATCCCTTAAAGCCAAATGCCTGAAGGCACTCGATTTATTAAAGGTTGTTTCAAATTCAAAATGGGGAGGGGATCAAACTACCCTCCTTCACTTGTATAGATCACTGATCCGATCTAAACTTGATTACGGTTCCATCGTATATGGTGGAGCTTGTCAAAGCAACCTAAAACTACTTGATACTGTGCACCACCAAGGCCTAAGACTTTGTCTCGGTTCTTTTAGAACCTCTCCTATCGACAGTCTATACGTCGAAGCTGATGAGCCTTCTCTCAACTTACGTCGTATCAAACTATCTTTACAATACATCACAAAATTAGCTTCTAATGAGTCTAATCCCGCATTTAATTGTGTCTTTAATCCTCTCAATGAGGATTTGTATAACAAAACATCTTCCCTTGTTCCGCCTCTTGGGCTCAGAATTAAGCCATTTCTTGCTGCTTCTAGCATTGAGCTGGAAAATATAGCTCCTTCCCGTCTTTTTTCTTCTCCTCCTTGGCAGTTGGTCAGGCCCGAAGTGGACCTAACATTGACCACATTTAAAAAATCAGAAACTAATGAATTACAATATAAACAAGAATATAATCAGCTGAAACTTAAATATAGCAATTATAAATCCTTATTTACAGATGGGTCCAAGGACGGTGGTGCAGTGGCCTGTGCTACTGTCATTGGATCGAGAACAATATCTTCTAGACTACCAGATAACAGTTCTATTTTTACAGCAGAAGATAACGCCATACGCCATAACGGCTCTTAGATATATTCAAAGACACCCTAAACGTAAACAATATATAATCTATTCAGACTCTCTTTCTTGCCTTCAGGCTGTTAAAGATATTTCTTGCAAACACCCACCTTTAATTGAAATTATTGAATTGTATAATAATCTTGCTACTGGCCAATATGACGTCGTCTTCTGTTGGTTACCCAGCCTTGTAGGAATCTCTGGTAACACATTGGCTGACCTTGCTGCTAAAGCAGCACTCCATAAATCTGTGACACCACTTCTTATTCCTTACAGTGATTACAAAGCCACCATTAGATCTTATATCCGTGATCTGATGCAAAAGAAGTGGGACACCCAAGTGGGTATCAATAAATTACATGAGATAAAACCTTACATTGGTTATACCCACTTGGACTGTCAGTCCAGATTTGAAGAGGTCATACTACGACGATGTCGTGTTGGTCATACGAGGTATACACATGCATACCTGCTGAAAGGTGAAGATCCTCCTTTTTGCATCCCTTGTGATGAGAGAACCACGGTCAAGCATATTCTGCTTGACTGTGTTGAATTCTCCATCATAAGGAATAAATATTTCAGTGTCAAAACTATGAAGGACCTTTTTACCACTGTTAGTTGTCATTTAATCATTGGCTTTCTAAAGGAAATCGATTTCATGGTTGAATTTTGAGCAATATGTTTCTGTAGATAGATATATTTTAATGATTGGTAGTTTAGATTAGTAACTTGAATTGTTAGTGGCTGTACCCTCAAAGGGGGTTGAAGCATTGTAAAATTATTGTCCTCCTGAGAGGGTACGTCAGTCCAAAAACATTCATAGTAAATTTAAGTCTACCAGGTTTTTTAATCGTAGTATTCATGTTATTTTAAGTTTGGCTAGCATTTCATACAATCTCCAGCGGCTGAGGGGATGATGTAAATCCAGCTAGGGTCCATGCAGGTAGCAAAAGTACTGTAAGTCCCCATTGTCCCTATATAGTATGGTGATCTACCTCGGTTGTTGGAGACCTGTAGCCTGTTTTTATATTGTTTTGTCCAGATAGTGATATTAGTTTTAACTTTCCACACTAGTTTTAAATTGTAACTGTGATATTCTAGTTGTTTTACTGTTCTTTGACGACAGGCGTATTTATGAAATACATATCTTACATTTTAGCATTAAATGTTCTCGTCACGACATGGCTGAAACATTGCCGATGTGACGTTAAATAGTAACTCACTCACTAACTCACTCACCGGGCAGGGCTTCTGCGGCCTTACCAGCGAGTTTAGGGTCAGGGCCTAAGATTAAAGATGTTTTTTTTATCCAGTCTCTGACGTCACCCCCACTTGGGGTATGGTGCCACCACTGGGAGGTATGAAACTAAAAACCGATGTGCAAACTGTATGAATCCGCGTAGATTTTGCCTTATAACAAAACTCATACAGTCATTGCAATAGTCCCTTAATGGTTGTCTTTTAGAGAACTGTACCATTATATTTTTTATGAAAAAGACTGCAAGAAACCAAATCGTCATCCGTATGAAACTATTGCCCTCACAATGGGTGTATGCGTCACCCATTGACTGATCACACTTTGCATTCAGCAAGAAAAGGTCTAGACTGAAATAAAGGAGCACTACAAATTAAGCACAAACAGTAGCGGAAACTTTGGTTTCTTCTGTTCGTTTGAACGCCGTCACCTCTTAAAGACATTCCAACTACAGAAACTACAGTACAATCAAAACGTTCAAAATCCGCACCATCATTCATGGTCAAACTTTATAGCTTTCAAGAACTCTTTAATTACACAAAACAAAGTAAGCAATTGTAACTCTGTTTACATGAAACTTTGATTAACTAGGGTATGGAGGTTAGGTCAGCATAACCTGCAGGCACTGGAATGCTTTAGCCATGTAGACGTCACCAGCATTAGACTGACCACTGGACTAAGACATATTGATGTTGTACATCAGGTTACATGGATACTTCTAGTAATGCATGTGAAGATTGTCTATGGTACACTGGTACATTTCTGCCGCTGACACTCCTCAGGTGGAAGTGAAACCATCGGTCATAACCACCGCTAGGAAGTGTCATGGCAGACTGCGTGACTGGACGAGAAAACGAGCCGTTTTGGAACACTGGCATCAAGGCAGGGCGGGCACCAAGGCAGGACGAGCAGAAGATAGGGACAGAGAAGGTGAAATTGGGCTAGTTTATTCTGGATGGCTTTTGCCATACGTCCTTTTTCAGAATCGACAACCCGCTGATTAATGATACAGAGACGATACACTATATTCGGTGTCGACCATAATTTGAATTGCACTGAAATGACACCTCGACAATGCTGTAGCCCCAGTGACACGGATAGAGTGAATTTTGTACACTGTGGAGAGATTGCAGGTCTCGCGTATTGATTGCATGAATATTTTGAGAGTATTGACTCCAACGGGAATGTTACAAATTCACATTGTGTTTTCATCTAGTGCGTGTTTATGAACAATGCAAACAAGGGAGATAACGCTTGATGGTATGTTGTTACTAAGGACGTGCATGGTCCGCTTTAAATATATACCCACGACACGGTTTTGACCAATCAGTAGCCGACATTGCTATACAATGATAAATAAAGGAAACTAAGTGACCTTATGTGTAATAGCATTTTTATTAAACAAGTGAATGATTTGGTATGAAGGTTGATACTGAACTTTCACGAGTTTAATAAAAATGGTATTTCACGAAAGCGAGTTAAGTATTCTGTTTATTACTCTCCAACATAGTTTGATAGAAACTGACAGTGGCGTCATGACTCTTAGCTTTCCGTTAGTCAAGCATAACTGTGAACCATTATGACGGCATACGTCCTAAATATTACAATGCAGTATCTTATAGGAGTGAGCAATAAATACCGCTAGTGCTGTTCTCATATGATACTGATACTACCATTCCATGCAACGTTTGTCTGTCCATGCAGTGACATTCTATTCAGGTCATCAGTAAAAGTTTAACGATGATTCAGTTTGTTGTCACAAGATGGCTTGCCTTGGAGTATACATGTGAACACGACAAATACACAATAGTCTACACTCTTGTTTGAGAAGATGACACCAGTCAGTATGGCAGTGGCATAAGCCCCCCTTAAATCACTCTTCGTGAACGAAGCCCTTGGCTGTCACCCCAGATGTGAGAGGACTAACATGGCATTGTCAAAGCTGAAACACTGTGGTGTAACTGAACAAGTCGTTAAAGCAGAGTTACAGTGACAGGTAATTACAGATGCCCATAACGTTGGAAATCAGAAATGACTGTCCACAGTTGTTAATGATCCGCAGCTTCTTGAAGGCTTTGGCGCAAAAGTCACATTCTGTCTGATGCCCAGTGCGAGTTTTAACTGCGACCTGAACGATTTGCTGATAGACACATACACCAGAAGATTCATTGAGGAGCTTGCAGCATCAAGTATCCCATACACTCTCAGCATTGCTAAGTAAAGATAATGCTGCTTCTTCCCAGTGTCAAACTCTTCCACCAGCCTACTAAGTATTGCGTGGAGGACGTAAGGCAATGCCAGAATGAGGAACAGACAAGTATATGTAAGAATGGCTATTGACTTTTGGAGTTCCAATCTGAAGAACTGAGAGTGCATATCGTGTGATCTACTGTCCAGTGTACAGATACAGCGCTGTAAGACGAGCACCAGGCACGTGTTTGCAATTGCGATGACTAACAGTGGGGTATATACGGTAAGCCCAGTTGATATGAGGTTAATAGTGGACAGTATATCCTCATTCCTGTTGAAGAAGTCAGTCCTGACAAGGGCAGGTAAAGTCTGATTCGTTGTTGGATCTTCAGAGTCAATTACGTTAAACTTACTAAAATTAAATGAATGTAGTGCCACAACTAACACGAAAGTGACGACGATGAAAGTTGTAGGTTGTTTAATGATTCGGAAATGCCTTGCTTTAATTGGAAAGGCTATGGCCAAAAATCGCTCTACGCTCAGCATCATTGTCACACAGATAATTGTCTTCCTTAGACAGGGAATGATATTCCTGTTAACATAAGTAGCGTAATACAAATAGAACCTATTGTTCAGAGCGCGACCCTCGAGGACGATGGTCATGGTGAATGGGGTAATGGTACACATAAGGTATAGACTGTCCAGTACTGTTACTCCAATCAGATAGGTCCGTGTTGAACTCCTCACCATACGAGAGTGAACCATCAATGCAAGAACATTTCCAAATGTTCCCAATATTGAGGTGCACGACCCAATGTAAGATAATATGAGGACAATGTGTTCGTATTTGATTTTGTCGATCAGTCCTCCAGCCAATGGATTGGGTTTTAATGGAATGTATACATCTGATGTGTTGTTGACATCAGTCAAATTTGAAGCGTCGATATATTGCGATGGGGTGGACATCGTTGTCATATCATCCTGTGCTGGCGTTGTTTCGCTGTCTGTGGAGTTAGACTTGATGTTTGGACTGTTCGTGGTGACTGGATTATTATTGACTTCGTGTTGACCAGCTGCTGATGAAAAGAAGCAGTAACCATAATGACTCAGTCATGTCTTTCACATTTCATTAAACTGATAACCAAATAAAATAGTAAGCTTTATGATTATGCATTAGACTGTAGAACTGTGAAGGAAATTCACATGCAAACTATATCAATTTATGTAACAGCGTCAGGCAAAACATTTGAGAATAGGGTCAATCCTTTATTTCGTCACGATTTTGATCAGATATTGGCTTCATTGTACACATGTTAATGTTTGAACCCCAGCGTGATGATGGAGGTTTACTTTTTTGAATTGTCATACACTGTAGGCTGGGCGACAGTAATCACAGTGAGGGCAATGCTTCAGTGTACGTGCTGAATGCTCTACTGATTGTCTACATCCAACATATTGTCAAATTCAGTTGTCTGTAAAAAACTGGGCTGCTTAGGTTTCTTTTGCACAGATCTATTCGATGATTCATCCTACAACTCTATCGCAGTAATACTTCAGCCTTCTCTGCAAGGGCAAGGACGTTCCGTATAGTTCAAATACTTGAAGTAGAAGTAGTATTATGGTAGTATTTATGGTAGGGGTACGAGTACAGCCCCCTCCCCACCTCCCTCCACCCCTCACCTTATATACTACAGGGTTAGTTTGTTCTTTATTAAATTTACTTTGAATAGTTGGATACATTCGTTGAGATAATCTTTTAACTTATCCTATATAACTGATTTCAAACTACCCCTGTTTTTCTTGGGTTTGCACAAACCATAATGTGTTCTGTGTTCGATGGTCATAATTTAGCAAAAAATTGCTACTGGAAAAAGGCTAGAACGTTGACAAAGCCTCATCGACCATCAAGGCAATCATAGCCATTGCTACGTGATATATTTGTACTTGTTTTTTGGAATGTTCCCTTGCTTGATGAGCATATCTTTGGTAGCCATCGCCAGTCCCAAATCTAGGACGAGCATACCCATGTCGTACACGCTAAATTCGCGTTTAATGGAAAGTAACAATGCTTTGCCATAATGATTGCTAAGGCCATATTATATTGAAAGTGTTCAAGCCGTGACTGATAAAAGGATCCGTGTCACAATCTATACACAAATGTAGTGGAAACTCTGGTGGAATCTCACCTACAGCTTATCGATATCTCCATTGGAAATTTTATAAATTTTATAGATGGTGATGTTGGTCTGTTTTCAGCACTAGTTTGGCATATTTTGTTTTGGCTAACAGTATTCTCTTAAACTTTCTTCGAATGAATCTCAATCTTTGCAGTGAAATAAAGTGACCCATCACCTGTTCCCTGGGGTCTTACAGAACTAAGATGATTTTTTGCGCGAAAACAAAGTATGTTTCATATGAAGTCCAAAAACACTGACTACAATAACATCTCTCTCTTTTTGGCGATTTCTATGTTTGCCCTGCAAGCGTCTTAATATAAACAGCTTTGATTCTCCTTGAACTTCTCATGAAAGGCTTGCAACCAGTTCTGTACGGGTACTCCCAGGTTGCTGTTTTATATTTCCACATCGTTCAACCCACACTCGCTCTGTGTATGCTTGATTGACACGTATAGGAGGGTAAAGAATCGTGATATTGCATATTCAATTCAAACATGGTCTTCCTAAACCCCGTCTGACCCCATACAACGGTGCAGTGCGGCTCCAGAGGCAGCTCAATGCTGAAATTTTCATTTGAAAATTTCTTAATGGATGGCTTGCACGGATCTTCCATCTTGGACAGTAAGTTGCACATCCAAAATCACATACAAATATAGGTTTAATTTACTCGTCTTTTAATTAGATGGTGATCCCTTTGCTGCCATTGTCAATGTGACACCCACTTCCATTCAGTTGATTGAAGATCTCATTTGAGTAAATCATCATTGAGCTCTTTCACTGTTTTTTTGTCCACTGTATCTATTTTTAGGGACAAGGTTGAAGAATGCAATGAAAACAGTACCAGAACTAAACATATGGTGACTTTTGAAGTTTATCACTATACCAATCCATAATGCTTTTATTGGAAGACCTGTCTATTGAATATACAGACTGTGAGTCACTCCTCCCAGTATACGCTTATCCACTGTATTTGGATCATTTTGAAATTTAGCCTAGATACGTTGATTGAATGGATTGTACGGCTTGTATGGATTTTTCATCGCATTCCACGCATTGTCCAGCAGAAGTGGTGCGCTGAGTTCTTTCAGTATGCGCCTGATCTGGTGGTACACATGAAACAAGAGCAGGGTACCAATCAGTGTTCAATGTTGCATGGAACCACGCGGCGAAATTGAGTTGATTTTGCCAGCACTGCACCAGGTTGTTAAACCAAGCAGCTTTCACAGCTGTGACCGAAAGCACATACATTTGAAATACATGAATAAATCAAGTTTGGAAATGTAAACCATCCTTGACATCCACCACGATCTTCGTCTGCATGAGATAGGTAGCATGTATGATATCACTCTTAGGATAAATCAGTCCCGGTGTGTACTTGGGTGTAGACATAGTGAATGTATATTGTCATGTATATAATATGTAACATGTACATCATTCTGTCGGGAATCACTTGTGGTGAACCATGCAACAGCTTCACGCGATCCATAGCTTGTCAGCGGATGAACCAACATCAGGAGCAATAACAAGCTGTTCATCGCTGGAAATCATAGCGAACTGTCTGACGCTTAATACAGCGTGGGAAACGAAGATGACTACCTGACAAAAGTTGTGAACAATGGAATGCTGCTCGTGGCTTACGTCCCGATGCAAAGACACAGCGTGATCATTTCCAAGATCCCCCAAAAAGGAAACTCCACTCGATACGTGGTAACAGTCTCTAAGACGAATGATATTGCTTTGTGGTGATGCCATCGCTGGTGATCCATCGTTTCTTGTCTAGGGGGGACAGCGAGGTCTTGTTGATCATCAATCTGTGTATCTTGTGTCTGTCGCTTATCAACAGGTTCATTTGCTGTTTGAATGTTTTGGTCTTGGACAGGGTTTCTTTAATTTTTGTTCTATTTATTTTTTCACCACATGCCTTTTCACACCTTTCGTCAGCTCTCTTGATGGAAAGCATCTTGGGTCTCGAGACGATGTACTTGGTGATCTGGGTGCCGGCGCGTTTGTCCTTCATTTTGTCAAGGGCCTTTCTGTTGACTTGGCTGTGTAAGATGTCTGGAAGGTAATCGCTGGTGTTGTACCAGTGGCTCTGTTTCACTATGTCCTTTAACACATCTTCAGTCAACAGATTCAACAGCGAGTCGGTTGTAGTAGAAATCATACATGAGATGTTTGGACAAGTCGAGGATGCTCATTCCCAGGTAAATGGGTTGGTTGAGCTTGATGTGGATTTTTTCATGTGCAGAGCCACCAAATCTTCGAAGATCTTGCTTCGGTTGAAGTCTGGGCTGGCGATCCATTTCTGGAGTTTCTCTTCCTGGTGCAAAAACGCATGAGTTTGACAGTGAGGGGTAGTCAGGTCTTGTCGATTCATGTACTCGTATGGGTACACACCCTTTCTGAAGAGCAGAGAGTTGGTGTATCTCTCGGTAATGGCAAAGGTGTTGTTGGCAGACTAAACTATCAAGCAACGCCAAGAGAAATTGAGCACTGTGATGAATCTCAGATTTGATGAAACCTTTTCGATTGGATATCATGTGGATGCCGCAATAGTTGGTGGCGCATTTCCTGCTGGAGGTTTTGGAGAAGCACGTACTGATACTGAAATGGTGTACGATCATCAGATATATTTTATACTCATAAATGTTTCAGTCTAATTGCTTGGCGATGAATATGGTTGAGGCTAAACCAAGTGCAACAAAAATCATTTCCCGATCTTGCTGTCCCTTGGAAGGGGTGTAATATTGAGAGAGGATGGGTCGAGTCGTTTGCTGTTTACCAAGTAGTATTGTTGCATAGCAGGGTTGACATCTTTGATCGTTCGAACAGCATGATTTTCGTACTGGAGTTGGGTGTTGATGAAATCGATTCTTTCCATGTGTTTATTTGGTTAGACAGCTTCCTGAAGTTGCATCCTGGCCAAATTGTGACGTTTCCGTTCTGCTTCAGCGGCAATCAATCATAACTGGTAAAAGAGGTAACTACTCCTGGAAAAAGCCAAGGCGTTGATGATAGCCCCTTTGAACATTAACGCAATTGTGATCATGTTTTATGTGTATGTATTATTTTTTTTTCCGATATATTTTCTGGAATGATGTCATCACTTTGGTGGCCATCACCAGTCCCACACTGAACACGATCATGCCCATGTCTTGCAGATTGAAATTGAGCTTGGGCACTGGTTGTTTGGTGATCATTTTGCTCAATCGAGCATAGCCTATGGCCAGTGATGAGCGTTGTTGAAGGACATTTTTCCATCGGGGTTAGACATGGTGTATATGTATATATAAATTATCTTTTAAATTATAACATAGTATGAAGATGTACTTCTAATTGAGCTGCTGCCAGTGTTGCTGGTGCTGGTGCTGGTGCTGGTGCTGGTGCTGGTGCTGGTGCTGGTGCTGGTGCTGGTGGTTTGAATTTGTAAAGCAGTGCAGTGATGACGGTGATGCTACGGGCTACAAGCCCCATTCGCGGTTGTTTTTCTTCTGTTATCTGGACAGCCAGCCTTTGTGACTGGCGTCTTCTTTTGGGGGTTGTTAATTGGGGTGATGGTCTTTTACAGTTTTGGTTCCTCCTCCTCCCTTGATGGTTGTTTTGGGGCAGGTTCCTCTGTCATGTTCTATACTAGGGTTTATATTTTTTCTTTAATGATTTTTTCACCATGATTGTGGCTGCAGTCAGTGAAGTCAGCAGCATTTGATATCAATGAAACTCGTCGCAGCTGAAGGTGTTCAAAGTGTGGTCGATGTACAAATCTTTCTCGAGGTCTTCCCATATGTACAAGCAACGTTATTGTGGAATCAGGAGGAAATACGACGTTATGCCAATGTGGATTTGTGCTATGGTCGATCTTATGTTTTTTGTCATTTCTGGCTTCATATCGCCCATGTATTGTTTGGCTTTGCCTCTGACCGCTAGTGCCACCAGTCTGTGCTGCTTGGTGTCGTTTTTTCTCTCCATCATTTGCTTGAGCAGCTTGTTGCACTCCCATCTTACAGCAAACTATTTTTAAATCTAATAAAATAATATCCTGTACAATTGAAGCACAGCGAGTGGAAAGTCAAGAGACATGCCATGAAAATTTCGAACATGGGAGCTATACTATGTTTTATTGTTTGCTTGATTTTGCTTGAATGGTGCTTATGCAAATATGCTGCGATGACGCAATGTGGATCCTGGGGGAGTTCGATGTCCATAGGTAGCTTGCGTGAATCATCCATTTTGCATATTAAGCTGCGCATCCCTGATCACATACAAATACAAATTTAATTTACTGGTGGTTTGTGCCTTCTTGCTGATTTGAATGGTGATCCTATTGCTGCTGTTGTCGATGTGTCACATGCTGACGTGCAGCCCCTTGTCGTCCATGGATCGCATGTCCCGCCAAAGCACGTAGCTGGTCATTGGGTACTCCCTGAGTGCCACATAGGCATGCCCTCGATGGTCACCTTGACGTTGGTGATCTTGGGGATCCAATACTTTTCGTTGACCCTTTGAAATAGCTGAAATTTCGATGCATCAAAATGCCCGTCACTGATTGCATGAGGAAATTCAGACTGATGTTCCACAGCATGTCGCTCTTGTTTGCGATGATCTTTTGGTGACGCAGCACGCGATTGTACAGGATCGCTAATGTGACTAATGTGGCTACAAATCTGTCAAGCCAATTACGGATTCATCGCTTTGTCAAACTCCAATGAAATATTGTTGATGGTGTAGCGACCCTCCTTGCCACTCTCCATCACGATCGCGAGGTTTGTTAAAACAACATGTAACTCTCCAGACACTTGGGTGGGCAAATCCCCTGGTACTTCATGTTTTGGCATTCGCTCACCGTTCTCCACAGGTCCATATAAACGAAGAACATGTCGCTGTCCATTTCTGACTCAAACAGACTGTATATATACTGCAAGATGGGATATTTAGCTGGCCATGGACGAGGTGGCTCAAATGTTCGAAACTGTGGATGGACTTCATTTGCGTCAGATTAGTGACATCAAACAAAATTTGGAAGGAGAACGCAATGTGTGAATCAGCTTGCATAAAAAGTACCATTGAGCCATCAGTGCCATCAGTGGGATAGATGCCACACTCGTGACTGCTAGCATGTGACTCGGGGTTGCCGGCATTGGCTTGTTATCCACCATCCTGGCCGTTCCCATCGTCCTTGCATTAGAAATAGCTGCTGGGGTGCCGGGACTGGTGGGAATCATGCTTAAATTCACCTCACGTCAGTTGCCGCGAAAAGCCTTAAAACACGATCAGATCTGAGTGCTGGCCAAAGACAAGCTGAACACCATTGACAATCACGTTTCCAAAGCACTCATGGACTGATTTTAGCTGACTCGAACATCTCCCAGAAATGCATATCTGGACTGTTCCTGAGTATGCTGTAAAACTAAACTCACTCAGTCACTCCTAGGATGATTACGAGCATGCCCTCAACATATGGGACAAACTAAATTTCCAACTTTTAGGTGATTAGCACAATGTCTACTTGACGTCTTCAAATGTTTAGAAAGATGTGTTTGAAACATCATTAGTTTGGCCCTTCTTGGTACTACACCAGTTGCGGTGTGTCTTGATTATGGTATGCAGCTGTTCATGTAAAAGGGAATGCACAGTGGGATTTCCATGGTCTCCAAACGGTAGGCAAGGGCCAACAACAAATAAGTGGGAAAACTGTGACTTGTCCAAACATCTCAAGTATGACGTCTACTACAAGGAACTGAAACAACGGTAGGGTGACACGTGTGAAGTGCTGTAAACGGACATGGCTGACTGAAATCTGTACGGAAGACGTGTACAAGGATTTTGCTGATAATAGCAGTAAGACACCCACGCCTACCTGAATGACCATCCTTTAACCAGAAAATCCAGCAAAAAGCACTTGGCATGCGTGGGCACACCTTTGGAATACACTGGGTTAAGACCTAGTATATTAAATTAACGATGATGATGGATTGCCATCGACAGTGTCACGACTTATGTGTATGCACATATTAAATTGAAAAACCTGTATACATAACTCATGGCAACATCTATTACAGCCTATGTGGACAGTAGAAAGCAGCGACCACCATTCCAAACCTCACCAAAGCTGCTCGAGTCTCTGAAGAGAAAGCTGAAGCTTGGTTTAAAAAACAAGCTCTCTGGCAAGTGTACCTTCCTGAGAAGAAAATTCAACATCCAGCAAGCTTTCAAATCGATCGTTGTTGTGAGTCCATAAGAGCCATGTTGCAGCTGCTGGCCAAGCACCAAATTCAAGTGAGATATGGCACAGCCAGAGCACACGGAAGCCGAGTCATCGCCGAGAAATTGAATCGCAATGGCTGAACACTTTTTTTCGCACCAGTATATGCAGGATTTAACACTTCCCCAAAACAGAAATACAGAATGGGTTGCATGTTTGCTGTGAGTGGTGGCTATCATCAACAATGAAGTCACCAGACTCGTGGGCAAGGGACCCATTGAAGCCATCTGAATGAAATCCTTTGTTGCTGAACCCTCTACAGGAGCACATCGATCAGGAAAAATAACATTATTGGAATGGTTCAGTGTACTTATACCAGCCGGGTGAATACGAGGAAGAGAGCAGAAACGTGCCACCTATCTGATATTGCCCATGGAAACATACCACGTTGACCAAGTAAACATCGAAGATGATGAACTGAACTTGTGGTCCTTGAAAGATGGGCTTCGTCAGAGAGGAATTACCGATTGTCCCTCATGACACGGTATTACCCCATTATTAAAGATCAGAACCCATTTTGCTCATCATCATGTGGAGACTGTTCGAGAAAGAGTTGTTCAGACACATCAGGGTTGACATTGATGGACTTAACATTTACTCAGCCCTACATTGTTGGATTTGTAGAGGGAAATTCATGACCCTGTATGATAGTTTAGTTCTGTGTGGTACAGAACGGTTACTATATCTCATAAAGACTTTAGTTGATTATATTCTTTAGACCAGAGAACGCAAGGTCCTGTACTCAACCTACTCCTTAGCCTACTTCAATGAGTTTATGGCAGAACCCAGTCATGACATGGCCATTCAATATTATGGCTATTTTTTAAAAAACAAACAAACAAACAAACAAAAAACCCCTAAAACACCCACAAAAACACCCACAAAAACAAACTGCAGCATACCATAGAGATGGCTGTACTTGTACCCCAGTGGGACACAAATTGTCTTTCTGACATCATTTTGCGCCTTTTTACACACCTGTAGGTCTCGAATTAACCCTGTGACATACCGTAGAAGGGGCTGTACTCGTACCCATACCATAAATACTACTCCTGACGTATACATTTTAGGGTAAATTTGTGTTTTAGTGACTTTATAATAATCAGCGTAAAGGAGAAAGGAAAACATACACATAGTTACACCTGAGCTAAACATTTGACACCTATTTGCACTTAAGATAAACATTTGACACCTATTTGCACTTAAGACAAACAAGACAAACATTTAACATCTATAAGAGGAGGAGCGGTATGGTAGCCTTACGATTAAAGTGTTGTTTTGACAAGCCAAAGACCAGGGTTCGAATCCCCACATAGGTATATTGTGTGAAGCCCATTTCTGGTGTTTGCCACCGTAATGTTGCTGGAATATTGCTAAAAGCAGCGTAAAACCAAAACTCAGGTCAGTCAGTCGATTAGAGGCATTTCACAGTTGCAGTATTAAGCAAGGGTACAAAATGTGGATTAACAAGTTCTATATTTACAACGAAGAGCAACATTCTTACACTATCACTTGCTTGATAATGGTATTAAACTATAATCAGGTCATCCACAGAACGTATCCTTACTTACTTCCATTCAAGGTAAAAATTTGTTCATAGCTGTTCCTCTTAGCAGCTGTTACCACATTAAGTATCTAACAAATGGATTCATTAATCATAGTTCTGCTCTATTTGTCCGACCCACCTGTCTTGTCTGTGAATGGTCGACCGAACAATAGTTAGTATCCACAACTGAGATCAACGATCACTTTGTCAAAAAATATGTGAACAGCGGCGGGAAATTACACTAATTAAAGACAACCACAAAATTTTGTTTTGACGTGAAACTGCAATATACTACAGCAACAGATCTGTACATACAGTATGTACCAGGAAGATTATACTTGTAGGCCATGGGACAAGCCTTCCCTGAAAGATGGGCCACCAGCCTAAGTAACAGCTTTGTTGTGCGTTTAACGATGCTGGAAACTACTGGGAGCTTTGCTTATGTGAGATTAAGCTGAGTAGGACGATAGATGATGAGTTTACATTTAGAGAGGATTACACACGCTTTTACAAACCTCCAATTAAATACAGATGCAATAATGATACACACATTCTTGTGCGAACAAACCATCTTATTTTGTACTAGTTTGGCAATGACGTGTGCAGTCTATATTATATATTATATGTTTCTGATATGATTACATTTTCTTACCGTCTCATTGAACGGTTGTGTTGTCTTCACCAGGATGGGGCCTTCCGTATACGTTTTGACCAACTACATGTTCCCCTCTGTATTGTGAAAACAGTCTACACACATATAGAATTGTGGCATATTTACCTTCCATAAACAATGTGTTTGACTCCAATGTCTCAACCTGGGGTATCATCATGGACGTCTCTGATGGAAGACCTTTGTCTGAACTCTCTGTTCCACCTTCAGTCAGGATTTTCCAACGAACCTCTGAGAACAGTAGGAGGTACACAAGAAGAAAGACGCATTTACTCTTCGCCATGGTGGATTTGTTGCAAATGATTGCAGAGTTGAGAAACTCTTTAGTGAACGAAACCCTTTTTTCTCGAATGACACGCGCCGTGGTAGAATTTGTCCAATGACAAAGAAGCAAACAAATGAATTTCTTAACGAGCGTTCGAAGATGTATCTCCGGGAAAAAACATTTCCCCGAGCACATGGATGCGTGACAAGGCAAAATCAATGTTCTCACCATGTAATATGTTTGATGGAACTATACTGGCTACACAGTATGCACAATTATAGGGTCATATTGAAAAAAAACCCCGTTAACCTTTCAAACACATTTAAACTTCAAGGCAGCATAATTTGTATTGCACTTGTAACACCTAATACGCATATTTCAATAGATGGAAATTGACTCGGCAAGATAAAATGTCTTTCGTAATAAAGTATTCATGGTATGGTGTGAAAAATGGATAGTTTACAGGACTTCTAATTGAAGTCGTCTCAGTTCCATCCCAAATACAATAGCACGTGACTGTGAACTCTACACGCAGGACATTCGAACAAGGAAGCAATTATGAATCATGATTGATGGACATATGGCATTGGAGCATCGATCTCTTGAAGTGAAATGTGATTTCCGACAACGCATGCATCAGCCATGCTGGTAACTTCCGGCTTGTAGTTGGTACCCGTTCTTTTAAATGGAGTGAATATGCTCTACTGTCACAATCAACGCATTTCAGTTGCAATGACGACTATTGCATATTGAGCTGCTAACACGATGTCTGACCCATACGCAAGGGGGTGTAAGAAGAGAGCTGCGTGGGTACTAGTCTCCAGTCTACGAATGTGAGTGTTTGTGGTTATTGTATATATATACTGTGACATCCTTATGGTCATAGGCCTTATATTGAGATCTGACACGTGTTAGACACAGGCTGTGTGTTGAGATCTGACACTTGTTGGCCACAGGCTGTGTGTTGAGATCTGGCATTGTTGGTCTCAGGCCGTATGCTGAGATCTGACACATGTTGGTCTCGGGCTGTGTGTTGAGAGCTGACATTGTTGGTCAGAGGCCGTATGCTGAGATCTGACACTTGTTGGTCACGTTCTGTGTGTTGAGATCTGACACTTGTTGGCCTAAGGCTGTATGTTGAGATCCGACACTTGGTAGACAGAGGCTGTATGCTGAGATGCGACGCTTGATGGTTACGGGTTGTGTGTTGAGATTTGACACTTGCTGGCCTCAGGCTGTATATTGAGATATGACATTGTTGGTCAGAGGCCGTATGCTGAGATCTGGCACTTGTTGGCCTCAGGCTTTATGTTGAGATCTGACACTTGTTGGTCACGGACTATATTTTGAGATCCGACACTTGTTGGACAAAGGATGTATGCTGATATCTGACACACGTTGGACAAAGCTGCATGTTGAAGTATATGCATTACGTGTGAGTGATCCTGATTTTCGATCGTCAACCTTACCTTTGGGTGACACATTACCTTTGACTGTGTAAAGAGAAAACATAGGGTTGTGCAGCTTCGTGCCACAAATGTTGTTTGTTTCCAACTAGTCTGTTAAACACTGAATATTTTCAAATCTATATCGTAGGTAAAGAATTCGATAACAACGAGCATTTGTGCCTTGTTACTTTAATTTATTAAACATTCCCAAGCATGCAATAAATATGTCTCACACACACAGTTTAACATTAGCGTCGGGAATGACAACAAACCCTAATGATAATGAAGGTATTGTGAAGTAGGACGTCAGTTTCAAGGGGGTGAAGGCCGGGAAGGTGTTGTTGATCAGATGAAGCGGATTGCCATTCAGTTCCACAATTCTGAAAAGTGGAGTGAGTGAGTGAGTTTAGTTTTACGCCGCACCCAGCAATAGTACAGCTATATGGCAGCGGTCTGTAAAATAATCGAGTCTGGACCAGACAATCCAGTGGTCACCAACATGAGCATCGATCTGCGCAATTGGGAACCGATGACATGTGTCAACCAAGTCAGCGAGCCTGACCACCCGATCCCGTTAGTCGCCTCTTATGACAAGCTGAGTCGCCTTTTATGGCAAGCATGGGTTGTTGAAGGCCTATTCTACCCCGGGACCTTCAAAAGCGGAAGGGAAACACAAACACTTCACAACTTTGTAACGTTAGAACTTAGATTGGGTAAATTTGCGTATGTCCCACTGGTAAATGCCTATCCATGAGTTGGAATAAACCAGGTGGGGTTTGCAAAAGGTAACAATGGATCAGGTGATCATGTTCCTGGCCCGACGTCCTGGGAAGTGTTCATAATATCAGCCACTGAATTGTTTGCTAAGAGCAAACCCTCGTCATATTGCTGGACTATTGCAGACAGAGGAACCACACAACACAGTCTATTTACATCTTTCCTCAAAATTAGTGAATTCTTTAAACAAACGGTTTCATAAAAAATACTTGTATATCGTTAATGAAATGAATATCTGAAGGATATGCTTGTGCGTGTTCACACGGCGACCTTACGTTGACGTGATGTTGTTTCCCTGAGGTGTTAACCAGAACACATCCAGGTGTCTGTCCCCGAACTGGGGCAGACTGAAGGTGATGTTGTTCTTGTTGATGTTGACGGCGTACAGGACGATGCTGCCCGTGCCGTAGTCTCTACACAAACAGTGTAACATCATCACAGAACAATGTAATAAGCAATATATTTAAAAGGTAAGATATCTCGAACTTCAAGCGGGTATACACTTTGATGATTTGGGACAGAGGAATAAATTGTTTGCTCTTACACCTGGTCAGCAAGGGACATTATTCTTTGAATCCACAATGCCCTTTAGAAAGTGGTGAAATGTGTAGGACTTGTTACATTTGGAATTACTCTTCTTCAGTAAAGTTGAGATTACAGATCTTTGGTTTGGTTAAGAGCCATTCGAGATTCGAACACACACTCTCACAGTCAGTCACCTAATCACCAGCTCACAAACTCAGCCATCTAACCCACTCATTCACCGCGGTTGACAAAAGTCGGGCAACTGGTAGTCTAGACTACGGGCTCTATGTACCCGTCTGACAAGTGTAAATTTACTAGCCGACATATGCCAATACATAATGCCATCGATTCAAATGTAACACGGTACTATATATATATATATATATATATATATATATATATATATAATAGTACTCCTGTATTCTTGAAACGATGTGCCAACATATATTACCTGGACTGCTTGGCGCAGTGGGCATACACACGGACAGAGTTATCTGCCGATGTTGTTAGGTTGAACACCCGTGCACCCACAAGACGTTTGTACAGAAGTGTAACCCAGTAGTCCTTAAATGCAAAACATGTATAAATTTCTTATTTCGACGTTTATAAGTTGTGAGTAATTGGCAATTACAGCGGCAGACCAGTCTAAGTAAACTTAGTCTCAGTGTATTTCGTTACACTCCACCACTGAGTCTAACAATATCTAGTAGAAGGTCGCGTCAGGTAACCTTTGAGCGACCAATGGCCGCCCAATCAAACGCGAGACAGTTAAATAGATTTAACCAATCAGACAACGGCTACTGTTTAGGGATCGGAGGGACTTTCAAAATATTCAGATCACTGACACGGATCTCTCCACAAAACAAAAATCCGCATATAACACAGTTATTTGACTTGCAGTATATTTGCTTTGGGGTTTCTGTTGACATGGTTACCATTAGCCAATATTTAAGCACGATAATATCCTTGTATATTGCCAAGAACACTATTTTCATAGACTGTTTACTCACCGTTGTCATGGTTGTACGTACGCCGAGTGCATCACCCGGAAGAGAGCGTACGCTAAGTAGCATTCGGATTCGTTCGGGTACGAACCTTTTCGAGATAAAAAGTTTAAAAGGTATGTGCGAATGTGTACTTTGGTGAGCTGTGTTCTGATTGGTCAGTCTCAAAGGTTACTTGACGCGACCTCCCATAAGGTTTTGTTAGACTCAGTAGTGGAGTGTAACGAAAAGTACTGAGGATAAGTTTACTTAGACTGAGTGGCAGACAGACAAGGTCCCACATATGTGCCCAATAAGTCATGTTCTTAACACGAGGGGAGTGGGAAACGGAAAAGGAATTATTTATTCTACATATTTTGGGTAAAGTTCAGTTAAATCACGGTTGGTTTTGGTGGTTTTCAGAAGTTTGAAGGGGTATGTTAGGTTTCTCAAACTAGTGTTTGGTCGGGTTGAAGGAAAACTAGCACTATGAAATGGAATAGGAAAGAAGTTATAAATTTGGGGTAAAGTCACTTTAACACGTTAGGTTTGGGGTGTTTTTCCGAAGATGTTTACAGGTATCATGTAGTTTGTTAATCAGCCATGCGAGTTAGAGAAATGTGTCATTTATAAGCTGTTAACGTTTTATTTGCATTTTTTTACATAATTTGTTTTTGTAATAAATCATTCTCATTGTTCATTTTGTCCCTGTTATTTCCCAATAGATTTTATGACCTATTTAGGACCTGTTCACTGAGGTTTGAGTAGAGAACAATTCAAGCCGAACGCACGTCTATAGAATAAAAGTACACAAAGCAAAGTCGAAGATAGGTTTATTGTACATGATGGTCCTACATACGGCTTAAGTAGTATAACGATGATGGTACTTCCGCAGAAGCGGCTTCGATGCTTATTGATGGGAATGTAGCCTCTCAGTAAAATGAGCGAGGGTCGGTCTCGTCATCCTTTGATGTCCTGAGTTAAAAGGTAGCCGTGATATTTGGCGACGACATGATGTGGTGGATCTGCCATGAATTCCTCGAAGTGGATTAAGTAGTACGAGGCAGTGCATTCTCGGGTCTCGAATCTGTAAGCTATCGATCAGACATTGTAACTGTTCGGTGTCCATGAGATCTAAACGATCCTACAGGCTGGCAAATTTCCCTCGACTGAAGATGACTCGACGCAGGGAGGAGTAACTATCGCGTCCACCCCAACGCGTCTGAACACCGTTTTTCGATTAGTAATAATCTTTGTTACTGTCCAAGAGTGTCCGATGTGGTCTCGGGTGGTAGTTCAGGATGGTGGACAAGAGCCGGGGGGAAGACAAGACAGCAGCAGCCATGTTTTGTTATTGTTTGGTCGAACGATGGTCGAAATGCCACATACAGTGGTAAACATGTGATGGAATGCAATCTGGGACTGAGTGGTCAATATTCCCGATGTGGAGACCGCTCTGTCACTTACACACATTCAGAAGTCGGATGGCGATTCTTCATCGTCGACTTAGTCGTAGGCGGGGAGACACCCCAACTAGCCGCACAATCTATCCTCTTCTGTCGATGATCTGATTTCTCTGCTTGGTTCCCGTGGCTGGTCTCGCTGGTTGGCGTCGCTGGTTGGCCTCGCTGGTCGGTCTCCCTAACTGACTGTATCAGTCAGGTTTTTATACATAGGGCCATCACGCCACATTGTGCAAGGTCACTGGCTTATGCACATGTACATACGTAAGATTCGCCGACATAGGGAGGTGCTAATTGACATGTATTGATAGCGTTTGAGAATTAAGGGTGGGGATATGATAAGAGGAGATATACCGAATGTTTGCTTAATACATTACATAGACAAAGGGGATAGAATTTCTGTGCACTTTGGACATATATTGAAACAAATAGATCGTTTGAATAAATGAAGTTTTAAAGAAATGGAAATGATTTAGTCTATGACATTACCTACGAGTGAGATCATATTGGAGTTCATATTTTTTAAACTATTACTTGTCATGGTAACGTGACGGTCCTTCTGTGACGTTGGGTTGCTGCGACGGCGGGTAGCCAGCCCATGTTTGAAAGTTGATTTAGGTTTATTTTCCTCAATTTAACGACTGCGTAAACAAATGCGTCTCTCATGAGTGTAAACAAATATGGTGTCGCCCGTAAAAGTTAATGATTTGGTCAAAATTGACGGACAATTGGTTGGAAGAGTTGTGAATATAATCAAGAGATTGAATACCTTCTGCGTGTAGTTGTCAGGACTGCACAGTAACACACAACATCAAAAGACGAGCTTCGCTCTTGTATCTCTATTACTGTCACTGTCAGCCGCATCCATTCGAGTCCTCCCGCACAAACATATTGACACTGCCATGCCTCCGTGGTTTCTTATGTAGGGGTCAAAAGCACTTCCCAGAATCTGAACACGATAGGCTTGAAATCGTCTTCGTTCGAGGCTGTAGGCTGTGTTTTCAGACGCAATTTTCGGTGGAGTCTTCAACATAAACATCGAATGTTGACAAGTTGGAATTCCAAGACGAGATGAGAAGGCGTCACTGGCATCCTGCGCAAAGCGTCGTCGAATTATTTACAGTAACTCGTCGTCGGATGAAGAACATTAAGCTCAACTATTTGAGACATACAGTTCCCTGTTATTCACATTCATCTTTGCTGTTGAGTTTGCCGATCCTAATTAAATGCTCCCTACAATCTTCTTCTTTGTGAACACTTCTCAACATGACGACTAGCCCGACTGTGATGGCCGACTGACGTTCAGGCAAAAGGTCACGTAGTCAAGTTCAAAATATGTACACTCCACAAGTGTTTTGATGAATTACATTATTGTTTTTGAAAACAAATCCTCAACTGAAAAGAATTAAATTTTGATTACGACTTGATTCTGTCTTAATTTGTTTATTTTCTTGTGATTAGGCGCCGTATAGGAAATACATTGCCTCTACGCAGCGTACGTTTTCCTGACGTGAAGAGGTTGATATTCCAATCAGCAATATGATGTATTAATCCGCGTTACATGGTTCTATATAGGAAAGCAAAATATTGCTTTATTTTAACGATATTTTCAATTTTTAGAACGTGGATAATAAATAGGAATTTAGCTTGTGACAAACCAAAATTATTACACTCGGGACATAAACTTGATATGAAAGGGGAACGAGTTTTGCATCCTATTTAATTTGTTTATTTTCTTTCTCCCTCGTGAAATAATTTTCACTCGGGACATAAACTTGATATGAAAGGGGAAGTTCGTTTAATATCCTATCAATACACCTCGATCTCGGCGGGAAATACCATCATTTAGGCACTCGTGTGGTAAATATAGTTTGGCATGGACACTCATGTAATATCCTCTATTTTATGAAGGGGTAGTACCGAGTGGTGAGGAACGATCATCAACTCCTCTTGGACGAATCCCCTACGCGTTCCTTCTTTCAAGTAATACAAATTCGGTTCCTCGTCTTTGATATCCACTCGGTCGACGTTATACGTTTTCAAAGACCATAGGTCGCTTTTCTGGCTTGACCATCTCTTGGGCATACTGGTGTCTGAACAAACGCTCGGCCTGTAAAATCTTTCAACGATGGCTTGACCATCTCTTGGGCATACTGGTGTCTGAACAAACGCTCGACCTGTAAAATCTTTCAACGATGGCTTGGCTTCAGTGAGCCTCGACCACGCCTTGTCTCACTTGGACGCCATGCTTTGAAAACAGCTGCGACACGGCTCCCATGAACTCGTGTTTAGGATCGACTTGTAATTCGGTAGGCCAGGTCAAGCGACTGTGTTTATAGATTCGTTCTAAGGTCTTAGCACCTTGACTTGAATCTTTGGTCGTTAACAGCTCTGCTTCCTTGTAGTGACTGGTAACGTCCACGACACTCAAGGCATAGTTATATGTTTTGTTTCTACCCATGTCGTGTGGGAGAAACAGGAAGTCGGCTTGATGGGTACAACTGAGTATGGCAATGGCAAACTTTCGTCTTGGTGTGTATCGAGGAGCCAGCAGGTACACTTGACAGATGGTTTGTTTTTTAAGCCAAGCTTTGGAGGTATCCTCAGAGATGCTAGCGGCTTTGGCAAGCTTCGGGCTGGCGCTCACACCTTTCCTTTGTGAGAGCTATAGTGAACCTTCTCCATGATATATGCACGTTATCGTTCATTCAATAGTGTGCCTAGATCTCCATGCATCGAGTGGAGTTTCGTTTATTGGGGGTCTCAGAAACTCCCAACGTGGCGAGGCCTAGGCAGACTGTTGGTATCCACATCTATGAGTGTGAATGCCATCGTTCGAAATCCACCGTTAAGTATATTCTTGACTCATTTCGCCTTTCGGATTTCATCGTCGTTGGCTTTCTTGATGAAATACATTTTGGATCTGAAAGCTAGGTACTCATGCTGGCACATTCGTCCTTCATCTTGCCGAGGACCTTTTTCTTGATCATACTGTGAAGGTAATAATTGTGAAGTCGTACTCTGGTGGGTAATTGCTGCTGTCGTACAGGTGGCTGTGTTTCGCAAAATGTACGTAGTTTTCTGTATCTAGGTAGATGGTATCGAGGGTACATTTTTCCAACGATTCTTGTATGCGTACGATACATGCGTCTGCTGTTTTAAGTGTCAACTGGTATTTCATGCTTTTGCAATCTGTGATTTAACATCATTGACGTTGATGTTAGACTGAACGGTCATCCGCCAGCCTCTCAGATACTTCCCCATGGCGTGGTCCGTAGGTATGAAATGCATGTCGACCAGCTTGGTGTCTTCCAGCAGTTTGATTAACTTGTCTTTTCTCAAGCGGGAATGACCTCTCAACTCCTGCTCCTTCGATTGCAGTTTGAACAGTTTCACCATTGAAGGGGGATTGACGTCGAGCAATGTCAACAGTTGAGGTTTCCTAAAGCGGGAATAACCCTTCATGATGCGTTCTTTTGTAATCGTTTTCAGTTCTCGAAATGTAACTATGTTGCTATATCCACGTGCAAAGTCAAATGTCTAATAGATTCGTTACATTCTAGAAACGTATAACACTTTATGGATGACAACTTCTTTATTTCTGTGATGCGATGTTTCGGTATAGCTTCTTATACCCTTTTCAAGCAAGAAATGTCAAACGTCTCATAGGTGATTTTTGCCAAACGAATGAAGCGCGCATAAGTTTTGATAAAGCCAGATTTATGGATGTCATCTCCTTTCTTGTGGATAACACAATAAAGAAGTTGACATCAATAAATCTGTCTTTTCTTATGCTTTCTACTTCTAAATGCCCTTCAACGACATTGGTAATGTTAAGTTTTTATTCTGAGGAGTCGGTTACGTTCGTTGAGAAATAAATAGGTTGGTTTCGGACCACGTCTGCTCAATGGACTATATATAAACCGTAATGACATTTCACTCCAATACCGCATACCGAGCACGTGTAGTTCAGGAAACCCTTTCAGATACTCAGCATGTGTAAGCCGCAGCATCCCTCGGTCCTGCGTGTGTATCAGCAAGCCTCGACTTTTCCCACTTTTACCTACCTACCTACCTACCTACCTACCCACCCACCTACCTACCTACCTACATTCCTACCTACCTACCTACCTACCTACCTACTTTTACCTACCTACCTACCTACCTTCCTACCTAGGCTGTTACAAGCAGATTGCGCAAGATCAAACCGCTTTACAGTATCATTTACAAGACTCATGTCATGCTATTAATATTTGTTATTTGTTTTCTCATTACAGTTGATGGAAATAGATTGTATAATTAATAATCAATGACATTAGTGTCTTTACTTTTCATGTTCGTAGAACAGTTTCCCTCTATGACACAAATCAGTTTTGATGAAGCTCGTGAAAACGGTTTCCGTAGAAATATGAACTGATCATTTTCCTAAGCAAAAACATTAATTCGGTTTAAGGGGCACCGTGTTGTAGTTGATATCAATTAGTAAACTTCAGCGTGATGTTTTCAAGACATAAAAATCACAGTAAACTAAGCGTATTGTTCTCATTGCATCATGAACAGCCTCTGGCAATGCTCTAAACTTACCCATATGAAGCTATATTGCCTGTCGTGAAACTTACTGGGTTGGGGTCAAATGTGTTTGGCTGTATCAGGCTGTTATAACTCCCATAGAGATCCTGACGTATAACAGACTTTATCCCATACTTCGCCGCCACGCCCAACTTATCTAGCCACCTGCAATTTGAAAAAGAAATGTTCGGGCATTGACAGGTTAGCCAGGTCTTTCAGACATGCTAATATTGAATCAAGCAAGATGTATGAACGTTATGCTTCTGCAACATTCAAACTACGATGAATGTATTGGATATTTAGGCACCAAGGGAGGGCAGTGACTTTAATTGTATATGATGCAAGAGGACAGTAAAAACTCGATTTTACAGTCATCGCACTTGGTGACGCAGATCGGGAGCTGCAGGATGGTTTCCTGCAGTAGGGCTGGAGACAAGAGAACAGTTCCGTCACGCCGAAGACCAGAGTTTGATTCCCACATGGGTACAGTGTGTGAATGCTATTCCTATTGTGTCCGGCCGTGATATTGCTGGAATATATACTAGTATTGCAAAACCATACATTTGGTTATGAACAGCTGCGTGTCAACTATTCACAAATGACTGTATCAATACTAACATGAGAGATGCCACGTAGGTGTTGGAAATTCCCGGTGCCCCACCCCCGCTGGTCGTGGACGTCTCCCCCAGCCACACAGGCTTTGTCTTCACGTGGTCCGTTGCCATGTCCATTGCGTCTACTACCTTCTTGATGCAGTCGTCAAACAGACGGGGTTGGGTGAACAGGTCGAGGTCAGCGAACTCGGGGGAGAAGGTATACCTGTAGAATACCCCTAGTATATCAATTCTCATCCACCCCGGAGGAGAAGTAATACTAGCAGAACACCCCCAAGTGTATCCGTTGTCATCCACCTCGGGGGAAACGTAATACCTGCAGAACACCCCAAGTTGTCATCCTCCCCGGGGAAAACGTAATACCTGCAGAACACCCAAGTATGTCAGTTCTCATTCACCCCGGAGGAAAAGTAATGCATGCGGAGCCCCCCAGTATATCAGTTCTTAGCTACCTAGGGGGAGAAGTAATACCTGAAGAACACCCCAATATATCATTCTCAGCTACCCAGGGGGAGGAAGTATATCAGCAGAACACCCCAGTAGAACAGTTCTCAGCTACCTAGGGGGAGAAAGTGTATCTGCAGAACAACCCAGTATATCAGTTCTTAGCTACCTAGGGGAGAAAGTATGTCTGCAGAACAACCCAGTATATCAGTTCTTAGCTACCTAGGGGGAGAAGTAATACCTGAAGAACATCCCAATATATCATTCTCAGCTACCTAGGGGGAGAAAGTATATCTGCAGAACAACCCAGTAGATCAGTTCTTAGCTACCTAGGGGGAGAAAGTATATCTGCAGAACAACCCAGTATATCAGTTCTTAGCTACCTAGGGGAGAAAGTATGTCTGCAGAACAATCCAATATATCATTCTCAGCTACCCAGGGGGAGAAAGTATATCTGCAGAAGAACCCAGTAGATCAGTTCTTAGCTACCTAGGGGGAGAAAGTATATCTGCAGAACAACCCAGTATATCAGTTCTTAGCTACCTAGGGGAGAACGTATATCTGCAGAACAACCCAGTATATCAGTTCTTAGCTACCTAGGGGAGAAAGTATGTCTGCAGAACAATCCAATATATCATTCTCAGCTACCTAAGGGAGAAAGTATATCTGCAGAACAACCCAGTAGATCAGTTCTTAGCTACCTAGGGGAGAAAGTATATCTGCAGAACAACCCAGTATATCAGTTCTTAGCTACCTAGGGGAGAACGTATATCTGCAGAACAACCCAGTATATCAGTTCTTAGCTACCTAGGGGAGAAAGTATGTCTGCAGAACAATCCAATATATCATTCTCAGCTACCTAAGGGAGAAAGTATACCTCTGGGGAGAAGTAGTAAATGTGGAACACCCAAGTCCATCCGTTTTCGCCTACCTTGGGAGAGAAGAAATTCCTGCAGAACACCCAAGGTGCACACAACCTTCGTATACATGAATTCAGGCTTCCTCTTATACGTTTCTTAGGGATAACTGTACTGTGTAATTTGCGGGAACGTAAACTGGCCGCAAATTTAGTTATATAGGCAACGCGTAAGCGGAGCCGATAAGACATTAAATTTGCGGCAATATAACCACCGGTTTACGTTCCCAAATCGCCAAACACAGTACATCTATCCCTATTCTAGCTCATCTCCTTTCACGCTCTTTTTCGAGACAGAAATTCATTATTTGAAATCAGGTCAAAGGTAAATCTGCCGATGATGAATAAATCACAGTGTTGTAGCTAATATGGATGGAATAATGAGCGGGCCGCTCACTGTCTCGAGAAGTCCATGGGTTGAGGTACCCTAGATGCTTGTTTATGCTCCCTGAGCCCGTATTTATCTTACCGTACACCTCAATGTTATTCTGAACTGTTTGAAGCACGGGTATAGGATCGTAAACTTTAGTCAGCCTGACGATTCGAATCTTGCATCTTACTGTTTTTCCACGTAGGTATTGTCTTAGTAAAGTCGCCGCGGCGAACAGGCTGTTCAGTTTGACCTGATTACTATGAAGGGATGAGCCTATGTCAGCTGATTCTAAACATGTTCGAACAGCCGAGACAGTGTCGACAAATCGTCAACAATATCCTAACTTTCTTTAAACAACTGGCTACAGGTGGTTTAATGTTTCCTATTAAGGCTTTCAGGCAGCAGTGAATCTGATTATGAAAGTGAATCGGTGTGTGGCAGTAACTGACGTTATGTTGCAAAGTTAGTGAACCAAACTAGATACCCTATTACTGTAAAAACAATTCATTTAAAACATGAAGTGATTCTTTTTTTCAGAAAAGTTGTTTTCCGGGACAAGTTCTGTCACAAATTCATCTTTGCATGTTGCGCATGAACGCAACAATAATAATAGTCTCTGCTCTCCTCTTCAATGAAGTTAAATCGACCAGCCGCTCGGGCCATTTGACCTCCCGGGTCATGCATATACAGAGTAGGCCAGGCTGAACCACCTGTTCCCCTTCTTAATATAAGGGGCTACATTTGAACCTTTTGTCGAAATTCATCTATTGGAAACAGAGTCAAATGCTTCCGTAGCCATCGCTAGATATTGCGGACGACAATATAAAACAGATTTAGAGTTATCTCCTTTCCTTTAGCAAAACATTGGTAATTTATATGCATCATGCGTCATTTTATGTTATTCGAGATAAAAAAAGTAACTACTACGAAGTACCGAATGAGTTGCTATTGGCAGCGAGGTGTTTTTGCATCGCACCTCGCTTGTACACGGGGTACATGATTGAAGAGCGCTCGGCCAATCAGACAGCGACATTTGTGTGTGAGGTAAGATAGATACGCTGATTCCTTACGACGGTTGTCTGTTGTCAATGACGTCATAGCGGGTGGACGTCACGCTCCATAATGACGTCACAAAACTTGTTTTACGAGCTAACACGCTCCGGCGCAGCTATGACTTAGCATAACATCACTACCACGGCTAATTTGCATATGACATGACTTTTCTCTTGATTGAAAACAAATGTCCATATTCATTAATAAGCTGAACTGGCATAACGCAAGCGAGGTTTTCACAATGTTTCGCACTGTTACGTAAATATTCTTCTACAGCTGCGTCAGTAAGGTTTATGACAATACACATTTATATTTCGCCTGCATCGTTTGCTCTCCATTTGCCTTCGACGACTGCACGTGGAGCCGTACCACCCATGTAAACAAAGGGTCGCTACGCAAATTGAAATAGTGTTACACGTTTTAGGATTTCTCATTGAAACTGAACCATTTTAAGAAAGATGTTTTGTTAGATGTGTAGATTCATCAAAACTAAATGACGTATGAAATGTGTACATAATATTGATTGAACTATGTAAGATGTGACGAATCGTCACATCTTTCTGGCCTGTGGCAGAGGTACTATGCTGGCTCGCCGCATGGAACTCTGGGTAGGAGAGTGGATCTAACAGTGTTGGTCAACAGCCCGTTGCGAGTAAGTTGTTTGACCTTACAATTAAAAAAAATATATGAAACTGTTTTTCTTTAACTAACCTCGAGTGTCTGCAAACGACAACGCCCTTAAACTTGTGTATTACCCTAACAGTGTCATCCTCGATGTCTCCAAGGTATACGTTCCGATAAGTCTCCACTATACCCTGGACGAATCTACGGCTCTGCCCGATAAATTTATTATCTCCCTTGGCTGTCTTTTGGTCCAATCAGGTGTCTACGCTGGGAAGTTGGACGAACCAATCACAACTCACTTTCGTTTTTTGAATTATCTAACCGATATACTTGGCAACAGAAACCATGCAGAGGTTCCCTGGAAGAGGTAGAAGGAGTTCTTGCACATCTTGTTTTAAAGTTTCGGACCTGTCAATTTGTTTGTATGAGTTCCCTGAAATCTGAGTCGCACTGCGAGCAGACCTTCGCAGTTGCGACCGCTATCTTTCTTGACACTGGCAAGCTCGGTTGTAACGGCGGCCTAGCTGATTGGCTACGGTGAGAAGGCGGAGCCAGCAAAGGGAAGTAATAAATTTATCGGGCAGAGCCGTAAATGCCTCAAGGGTATACTGGAGACTTATCGGAAATGTCCTTGAGATATATCGAGGATGTATCAGTGCAGGAGTACATTCAAAGCTTTTGGTGAATCGGTTTTCACTGCGACAGTGTATACTGATCATATGGTCGGAAATTTATAGAACTGACCAATCAGAAATCGAATTAAAATTGTAATTACTAATCATCTCGCTCACCTGTCTGAGACCTGCAAGTGTTAGGGTATTAATTTTCTCTCTCAAGAAATACAAACTTAACGCTGATAAAGTAGCCTTAGACAGTGAACCCTTCCACTTACTGATGGAAGGAAACCGCGTCCACAGCCACGCCCCCATCAGTATCGAGATATCTGGAAGGAAACATTAGTGCCATAAGAGGAAATCGTACTTACTTGTGTGTTGGTCCTATGAGTTCCACGGCTATGTTATACATGTTACATACATGTGCAGGCAATTGTTATGTCTGAGTCATTAAACACATCACATCACACGTGAAAGACGATGTGTGCTAACAGGGAAATGTAACTTGTATGTAGTTTAATGGAAAAAGAAAGACTCTGAAATACACAATATTTCTTAAAGTCATGATGTACAATATGAACGTTTGTGTGCTCGTTGGGGACATGTATGTTTGCTGGGGACATGCTGAGTGTGGGGCATGTAGAGTATTTCTTGGGAACAAATTGGGTGTTTGTTGGGGGCATGGGAGTAATTGTTGGCGACATGTTGAGTGTTTGTTGGGGACATGTTGAGTGTTTGTTGGGGACATGTTGAGTGTTTGTTGGCGACATGTGGCATTTTGTTGGGGACATGTTGAGTGTTTGTTGGGGACATGGTTCTCATGTACATCGAAGTACGGAACCAGTCGGTAATGTTACGTTGGGTTGATATTCGGAACAGCATTGTTTTGAATCACTGTCGTCAATGCATAGCCGTTTCTTCCAGTGTGAATTAATGTCACACCTAGGGTCAGACATTATATAAGTTCTGTGGTAGTTGTTTTAACAGTGATCATTCGTTGATAGGTAATATTCACTTGATGAACACCAGGTAACATATGTGTACATACTCATCTAAGTATATGAAGGGTTTGGATGTGTCAGGGCCTATGAAGAGGGTGTTGTTGTAGTAGGACATATTTCGCAAGAGATTCCTGAAGGTTAGTGCATCAGATCCCATCTGATCCGGATCAACATAAACTTCATATCTCCCCAGAAACTCGTCGGGCTCTGAAATCAAACATTAAACTAGAAGTCATTTCATGCCATAAATATAGTTCCAGGACACGTTTGGTGGAAAGGAAACCATAGGTGTGAGATTATATAGACGGATCACTGAAACCATAGCTGTGAGAATATATAGACGGATCACTGAAGCCATAGCTGTGCGAATATATAGACGGATCACTGAAACCATAGCTGTGAGAATATATAGACGGATCACTGAAGCCATAGCTGTGGGAATATATAGACGGATCACTGAAACCATAGCTGTGAGAATATATAGACGGATCACTGAAGCCATAGCTGTGCGAATATATAGACGGATCACTGAAACCATAGCTGTGAGAATATATACACAGATCACTGAAACCATAGCTGTAGGAATATATAGACGGATCACTGAAACCATAGCTGTGCGAATATATAGACGGATCTCTGAAACCATAGCTGTAGGAATATATAGACGGATCACTGAAACCATAGCTGCGGGAATATATAGACGGATCACTGAAACCATAGCTGTAGGAATATATAGACGGATCACTGAAACCATAGCTGTAGGAATATATAGACGGATCACTGAAACCATAGCTGTGGGAATATATAGACGGATCACTGAAACCATAGCTGTGGGAATATATACAGAAATCACTGAAGCCATAGCTGTAGGAATATATAGACGGATCACTGAAACCATAGCTGTGGGAATATACAGACGGATCACTGAAACCATAGCTGTAGGAATATATAGACGAATCACTGAAACCATAGCTGTGGGAATATATAGACGGATCACTGAAACCATAGCTGTAGGAATATATACACAGATCACTGAAGCCATAGCTGTGTGAATATACAGACGGATCACTGAAACCATGGCTGTGGGAATATATAGACGGATCACTGAAACCATAGCTGTGGGAATATATACACAGATCACTGAAACCATAGCTGTGTGAATATACAGACGGATCACTGAAACCAAAGCTGTGAGAATATATAGACGGATCACTGAAACCATAGCTGTGGCAATATATAGATGGACCATTGAAAATGACTCATGACACTAGGTGTTTACAAATATTGTCCGTATAACGGCAGTCTGGAAGCAGACAATCGATGAAACAGAGAATTTGGTATTACCACCGCTGTGTAAAATACCCGTGAGAATCCGGGTTATAACTTGTCTTCAGCACCCCACGTTTGTCGTAAGAGGCGACTAAAGGGATCGGGTGGTCAGACTCGCCGAGTTGGTTGACACATGTCGTCGTATCCACACTGCATAGATCGATGCTCATGCTGTTGATCACTGAATGGTTTGGTCCAGACTTGATTATTCACAGAACAACGTCATAGGGATGGAATATTGCTGAGTGCGGCGTAATGCTACAAACCAGCCAACCAAAGGTGTGTAGACGTACGCAGAGACAGAACGGGTTATCAAATGAGTTTGCCACAATGAGGAAGTCTCCTGATCCAGCTTTATTCTTTTATTTATCGTCGTCCAGTGTCCATCTGATTCCATTAACACTACCTGGAAACCAGGATACAGTAACAGCACATACGCATACACACACATACCGTTTCCAAGTTCCACACCTGCCAGGTTGTATCCCTTCTGCTGTGTATATCTGAGAAATTCAAGAGCATTTCTCGGATCCCAGTTTGAACCATTCCTCTTCAGTGCGTTCAGCCCAAATATCAAGCTCATGCCAGCACTTTGAGAAAATGCGTTCAAAATATCCCAGTCATTTCCTGTAATGCAACCGTAAATCTGAATGAAAATAACTGTTGTCGGAAAACATATAAAAACCGTCTCCTTTTTTGGCATTTACAAGAACTTAAACATGAAAGATCGGACTTGCACGCTGATTTACTTGGGGAACAGAATCTCCACATGGGTACAGTTTGTGACGACTATTTCTGCTGCCTGCTATGTGATGGTGCTGGAGTATGGCTATAGGCCATGTAAAACTCAACTCACTCACTTCTGCAGCAATATTGTCTACCTGTCATGGTAAAGTTTGCAGGTAGGCCGAGAAGTCCCCTGTCGGTCACGTGTGATCTCACCATGCGTGGGCGGCTGCTGAAGGTTACAGCGTCCCCAGCATATCCCCCAACACGAAGGTAGCACGGGGACAATCCTCTCGCCAGGGTCAGGACCTTAGCATTGCTTCATAAAGTAAGAGGGAATTAGCATGATAATTATTAACTGTAAACCCTAGAAACAGTGCAATATATCATGATGCAATACGGATCTCAATCAAAAGGCAAATCTACTAATTGTGTGATGGACAAGCGACACATGGTATTTCCCCTTGAATAACCTGAAACATTGTCATACAGAAGATAAACTTGTCATGTCATGTTCACACTATCACGATTGACGCCGCGAATGATATAGTGGTATTAATCGTGGACTAGTCGTGGTGATCCTATCAGATCTTATTAGATCTTCCGGTCAGTCGTGGCAATCGTGTTGATCGTGGAAAATGTTTGGACTGTTCAACATTTTTTTACGATCAACATGATTAACTGTCAGTCGTAATCATCGTGTCAGGTCCTATTGGATCGTCACTCATCGTCCTTCCAAAACGTGGTGATCGGAATCAGATGTGCACAAGACAAACACCACACTGGTTTTGTTCACTCTGTAGAACTTCAATAAACAATGAAGTCCCGTCAGGGTCCAGTGGTAGCTCAAATCGTCACCTCGATCGTTATCGTTAAAGACATCGCAACCACAATCGTATCGTCTCGTAACAGCGTACATCGGTTCGTGATGAACGTTTCGGAACGTACCTGCGCGTACCACATCGTCCCAAATCGGCGACCCCGATCGTGATGATAGTGTAAAATCGCTACCCAATCTTGGAGTCATCGGGGACAGTCCTATCAAAACGTATGTGATCGTATCTGAACGGGTGATCAGACCGTGACAGTAGCGAATCCAAGCGCAAGAAATCGCATCGGAACGTATCGACTCGCATCACCTCGTATCGACTCGCATCACCTCGTATCGACTCGCATCATCTCGTATCGACTCGCACCACCTCGTATCGACTCGCACCACCTCGTATCGACTCGCATCACCTCGTATCGACTCGCACCACCTCGTATCGACTCGCACCACCTCATATCGACTCGCATCACCTCGTATCCAAACCTGAAATTTCTGAGAAGTTCCACGATCAGATACGAATGGCAAATCATGACATATGCAACGAATCGCACGACAGTGTGGACCTAGCATAAGGTATGTCTGCAACAATACTGATGTCATGTATCGATAATGCTTCAAACAACAGTGATCGAAACAAGACAGAACTGTTAAGGTACATAATTTGCCTAGCTACAAACGAGTTACCAAATGTTTTATGTCGTATATTCCCAGTATCCCATTATCCACTGAAGTTCCAATGTTGGAATGACCACTACCATACACGTGTCGTCGTTGTTAATGTGTGGAGTTACGCTGACCAGCTTACCTGAAGTTCAGTCCATCCCAGTTGCTCTGAAGCAGGGCTACATCTAGTGCGACCCCTGCAAACACAGTCTGGTTGATCTCCTCAATCACCTTGTCTGTGATGAGACTCACGTCCACAACAGTGTTCGGAGTCACGGTGTACCAACACAGCACTAGCACAACTACACAAAACACAGACATGTCGTTGTAGACGGACAAATGGTACAGAAAAGATTTTATTCTTATCAGTTGAGTCCACAGGTAACAATCTCCACACACGTCAGATATGTCCAGAAGGATAAGCTATCAGTGTCTAACCTGGTTTAATAATTACATGCCCGGGAGTTGAACAAGGCTGGAAGATGAAGTCCATGCCAGGTACAGTTTATGAGTCTTTTCTGTACTTTCAGTTATGTTTAACTGAACGACTATTTTTTTCAGAATAAACGTTAATTTTCTAAATGAAACGGACAAAAGGGTATAGTCTTTCTTTATTGAATTACAGAATCATGCAGTTGAATGAATTATACATCATAAAATATATTTAAAACTGATTATGAACACCACGTCACATGGTATGTGGGGGTCAGCGTCAAGGTCATGTTTAACTATTTGCACGATGCAACTTCAGCTTGTGGGAATACCAGGAAGCCGAATGATGTTGGTGGCACCGTGATATCTGAAGTCAGCTTGCTTGGAGTCAATGGAGGCAGAACGTCGTTGACCAGGTTGATGGGCGCTCCATTTAGGTTCACGCTACTATTAACAACAGAATATTGTGTTACTCTCTTTTCATTTTTCAAGGTAGCTTTACATATACCTGTTTAGGCGTGCTGGAAGCTATCAAGTTACTTTACCAAGATAAAAGAGAATATTGCTGTGGCTAGTTTTTGTTCAAAAAGAGCACAGGGATGCCTTTCGCAGTTTTCTGTATATTACTTAGTAGTGTAGCAACGTAAACATGGTTCATGATAAGACCTACGTGGCTGTGAGATTGTTGTTGGGTGCGGTAAGCCAGTAAACATGGTTCATGATAAGACCTACGTGGCTGTGAGATTGTTGTTGGGTGCGGTAAGCCAGTAAACATGGTTCATGATAAGACCTACGTGGCTGTGAGATTGTTGTTGGGTGCGGTAAGCCAGTAAACATGGTTCATGATAAGACCTACGTGGCTGTGAGATTGTTGTTGGGTGCGGTAAGCCAGTAAACATCTCGGGACTGTCCGGCAAACTGGGGTAATGTCAGTGTGATGTCAGACTCGTGAAGATTCATGGCGTAGACGACGACACTGCCTGCGCCATATTTGTACACGCTGAAGATAGAGTGAGATTTGATAACTTAGTGCTTGTGCTGCCATTACATATCCAAAATATTTTATATATCTAAGATGCTTCGGCGAAAGATCAAAGGCGCCGACAATACTTTATCAGACGATAATGTGCACTTTTTGCATTACGCCACAGTGGGTTGACGTCGCTACGCCATTCCAGTCTGCCCCCTCGTAATCGAATTTTTTTGCATTACGTCACAATGTAACCGACGTCACGATGGATGTCAGTTGCCATCGCCTCGTACAGCTTCCCACAGTAAACTGCTTCGTCGCATCCCGTTTCATGGTTTGCAGTTGCACCACACAGCCAACATCACTATGGAAACATTACGTTTATGTTTTTCGACGGATAAAATGTCTCATAGTTCGACTCAAAATCTTACAGAGACACGGTAATGTTGGCAATGTTTACATTCCCACAATGCAATCGTGGAATGTCGCTTGACTTGTCAGCTTCCTCTGAATGTACTAATCTAAACTTTCGTTGGTAGTAGAAATGAGACGGTCATATTGTCTTGTATGGTTTAAGAGAATCACGGATGTAATTAAAATGATCTAGACAAGATATTTAACCCGAACATAAACCATCATCAAACTGTTCATTATTTGTTTTTCTAGTAACGTTTGTCTTAACGTAGGGGCTGGCACGTCAAAAGAACAGCGCGTCAGTTAGCCCTGTGCGAGGATTCTTAATTTAGGTCAAAGACACCGTCGTTTGTTTTCTGCCATAGATTAATCGAAATTAGGCTTAGAAGTTATTGAATACGACATCTTAGAAAAGAAATACTATTCGTTCTACCACCATGTATAGTGTAATAAAGCACACTTTCGCCCTGAACTATTATAGTTAAAGCACGAGGACGCTCGCTTTAACTATAGTAGTTCAGGGCGAAAGTGTGCTCTCTTACACTGTACATGGTGGTAGAACGAACTGTATTTCTTAAATAACGATTGTAATGCGAATATTCATTACATTATATATGAAATGTCTCCATAAATGCACTTTGAATGACGACAAATTTAAAGAAACGATATTTGATTGAATAATATTCTGCATTACGTAGGCCGTAGACTTTAATCGCAACATCCTTGCAACATCCATTTATAGTTCAACTTTTATTCATAAAAAACACAATGACTTTCAGCATCAGGAACCTGTAGTGAGTGTGTGTGGTTTATACAGCTTTTAGCAATATTCCAGCAACAGCACGGCAGGGAACACCAGTAATGGGCTTCACATATTTTACCCATGTGGGGAATCGAACCTGGACTTTCGGCTTGACGAGCAAACGCTTTAACCACAGGGCTACCCCACTTCAATGGTTTGAATTGGAAGGAAAGACGAACGTTAATCAAGCTCGACCTGATTCAAAATCCATAAAAGAAATGTTAGAAAATGTAGACGGTGCTTAATTATTGTTTCTGTGCATATACACGCCTACGGGACTTGTGATATGGACCCATTTTCATTCTGGGGAGTATTCGCTGTGAACTGAAACGCTACTACAGAGTGAAGTGCTCACCTTGTTCGCTTGGCACAGTGGGCATAAACCCTGACAGACTTATCGACCGTAGTTGTAAGGTTGAACACGTGACTTCCAACCAGTCTTTTGTACAGCACAGTCAGCCAGTAGTCCTGGAAGAGACAATGTCTTCAGTCAATGTTAGCAGCTCTACCCCTATGGATATACAATGTACTGGTATCAGCCTTGATGAAGACGGGGATTCTTGCTTTCCGAGATAAGGATAATTCCCTACTTACAGGGTTGGGGTAGAAGGTGTTTTGTTGTATCAAACTATAGTTTCCTCCATAGAAATCCTGGCGGAGAACAGCTTTCACTCCCATCTTGGCACTGAGACCCAGCTTGTCCATCCACCTGAAGTAGATAAGTACATGAGACAGTGGCGTCCGGTCTGTTGTCTTCGTTGGCACCATACTACTGAAACAATTTTCAGCAAGTAAGTGAATGAGTTTAATTTTATGCTACCCACAGTAATATTCAAGCTACATGACGGCGGTCAGTCAATAATCGAGTCTGGACAAGACAATCCAGTGATCAACAGCATGAACATCGATTTCCGCAACTGGGATATGATGACATGTGTCAACCAAGTCAGCGAGCCTGAGCACCCGATCGCGATTGTCGCCTCTTGCAGACAGCACAGGTTACTGAAGATCAATTTATACCCTGATCTTCAAACGTCGACATCTTTTTCATGTTGTAAAAATAATCTTGTCATCATCGACTACTGATTCTCGTGTGTCATCGTACGTGAATACTATGGTATCTAGTTATGGTCATATGTCGTATGTACACACAAAAATCCTGCGACGTATGTGTCCGATATCCCTGGAGTTCCTGTGTTGTAAGCCGATGACGTCTCGCCCAGCCACACTGGTTTCCCTGGGATATCGGCTTTTCCCATAGCAAGAAAAGATTCAATCTTGGCCTTGAGGCTGTCCATAATGTTTGGGTCCAAAAACATGCTCAGCACGGAATGTCTACCATCAAAGTAGTAGCTGTTGTTGAGAAAAAAAAACAGAAGCAAATAGATAAAATACAAATAATAGATGTGGGTGCAGTAGTATCATTCGAAGGTTTTGAAATGACATATGAAAGTTGTACAGATAATTTTAATAATTATTATTAGATTTGAGTATTAGACAACTTACTGGTGGACTGTAGCTGCGTTTACAACACCCCCACCATCTCCTTTCAAGAAACTGCAACAGAGCGAAACAAAACTAATCTACAACGCATAAAGCATAAACGATAAAAATTGTATTCACTTTTGAGATATATTTTTCGACCAGGATCCTGCGTATTACCAATAGACCATGCAACATTGTCGACCACAACCAACATTTGAAACCAGTTGAGATTAGAACACGAAAGCGCTGTACATTTGCCTCATATATCTACAACACATTTAACATAGTTCTTTATTTGAAGAACGCCGTGCAGACAACACACACTTACTCGTCCACGTACTGCCCGACACCGGTAGTATCTGGGCCGATGATCAATGACTTCTCAAAAGGCAGAGACTTCAACACGTTCTGTAGAGTAACGAAGTCCTCGCCCAGCTGCTGCGGAGACACTTTCTTCGGGAAAATGTCAGGCTCTGTGTACACACACAACTCACACATCTATCACCGTCAACAATATAGTGCATGTTAAATTACAAATCAAATGCTGGATTCCCATTTTGTTTAAATATGTAGGGTAGTATTAATGGCTACTATAGCCTTCGTATCTTCTAGTGTGCAAATGTTTAAACGTAAAATGTTTCTACGTCATCTTCTTTGTCGACCTCGACGTGTTTATGTTGAAAGGTACATTTGTGACCAACTGAACCATTGATAGGGCCAGAGCGAACTGTTCAGTCCTCTCGTAAGGCTGTGCTGTGAGAAACGGCATGTCTTAAATCTGTCCAGACTATTTGAAATATGAATGTGAACTTTGAATGAGTAGAGTGCATTATAAGCTGAGGACAAGGGACACGTGTGAAGGCAATATTTATGTCTTCATCGTGATGCATGGGGAAGAATCCAATAATGGCACAGACGTCTGACATTCACAGTTCAGTGAGTTTTTGAACATTTACCGTTTCCAAGCTCAAATCCATACATAGGATATCCTTTGTTCGCTGTGTACTGCAGCAAGACAAGGGCGTTCATAGGATCCCACTCCGCTCCACTTCGTTTCTTGGCGTTGATGCCAAAGATCATCTTCCATCCCACCTCCTTCACAAACATGTTGAAATTGTCCCAGTCTTCCGCTTTGGAAAGAAGTCAGAAATATTCACTGGTGCAAAAAAACGGAACTTTTCTTGAGCTAAATACATGAACAATGGTACGCAGTCATAAGAATGAGATTCAGGGATGTCCTCTTACGTACTGGACGTAATTCTTACGTCATCCTTGCAGTAGACTGGTTTTACCTGTCATGGTAAAGTTTGTTGTGAAAGGTGGGCGAACCAATTTGGAAACATCTTTCTTTCCGAGTCTGTTGGGGTCAAAGGTAAGCGAGTCGCATGCCGTACCCCCAATGCGCAAAAATGACGGAGCAATTCCCTTGGCAAGATTCAACATACGTCCGTTTCTGGAGTAAGAATCTCATGATTAGGCAGTTGCTGGACAATCAAGACGAGGTGCATGCTTTCAATGGACACAATTAAAGTCAATGCTATGTCCAATGTCTGTAAGTCGGCATGCTGTAGTCAAATCTATAACTAAACATTTACCAGATGAATACATATGTAATATTGGTAGCAGTGTTACTATCATTTGAAATGTTGTTGAGGATTACTCAGTCGTACTCTAGTGTATTAGGACATCAAGTAAAAGAGTGATCTGCTAACACAAAGTCTGGTATTATCTCCAACTTGGTGTAGCGATATCCTGGATGAAGACCCCTGAAACGATCACAACTCAATATGGGATGTTGACCATCGCCGCCATGGCATCACGAGGTCCTGGATATCCAAACCTTAAAAAAACCTTAAAATGATCACCACGCAATATGCGATGTGGCCACCATCCACTTTAACAACGTGGTGAATGCGCTGTAGACAACTTGCCACCCAAAACCGGACGACCTATGGAATAAACACCTCCTCCTCAATATTTCATCATGACTGAAACAGTCAGCTCATGTACCTCCATGTATAGCAATATCTCAGCATATCTAAAAGATGGAGCAGTCGAAAGGATGTGTGGTCGGTTATAAGAGTCTCCAATGGTTGAAGTCACAGAATTGGATACTTCCTGTAATCAATCCAATTTTCATTCAATCTGTAGATGCCTTAACACCTACGGCCATGTCTGTCCATCCGTCACAGTGACAATACTGAAAATCGACAAGAGATGTGAAGAGACTACTACTGTAATTCTAGTTGTGTTCAAGTCTTCTTACCTCCTGTTCCACAATCAGTGAGTAGTGGAACGTGGACACCAACCTGAAGTTGAAATTCTGTACATTTATCGCCCTAGAGATGACTTCAGATATCTGCTAAAGGCAATTTAAAGACAGAATAATAGGAAACAAGGAATTAACTTGAAAGTAAAACCTAAGTGAATGTCATTGTTCGAAGACATTCGTTGTATGGGTATGTTGTAGAGTTGCAGACTGCTATACAGACTCTAGGTAACTGTGAACTATACCTGAAGTCAAATCCCTCCCAGTTATCTTGCATCAGGTAGCAGTCCAACGTAACACCCATGAACACATCTTCGTCAATGTCCTGGATCACCTTACCTACATCAACACTGATGGATACCTTAGGTGTCTGAAGAGTCACTTGCTGCACAAAATACATACAAAATACGGCGAAAGCTGGCAAAGCAGACATTTTTGAGTTTGGTTGGCGGACAAATTGCTGACGTTTAACTATATTGACCTCGGATCTTATCAAGTGTATCACAAGGCCACAAGGCAACACTTTTTATCTGTTCATGTGTGCCAATAGGTTAATGCATATGTATGTATGTATGTATGTATGTATGCGTACGTCTACACACCTGTGGTTGGCTGGTTTGTAGCATTACGCCGCACTCAGCAATATTCCATCCTTATGACGTTGTTCTGTGAATAATCAAGTCTGGACCAAACCATTCAGTGACCAACAACATGAGCATCGATCTGCGCACTTGGAAACCGATGACATGTGTCAACCAAGTCAGCGAGGCTGACCACCCGATCACGTTAGTAGCCTCTTACGACAAGCATAGGTACTTTTTATGGCAAGCATGGGTTGCTGAAGGCCTATTCTATCCCGGGACCTTCACGGGTCGTATGTATGTGTGTACGCACGTATGTATGTATGTATGCATACATACATACACTTAAGTTAAATAAATGAATAAATTATATACATTGTAAATACATAAGGTAGTTAAATAATATCATGTTTCAATTTTATTTTCAGGGATAATGTAGCAATTACAATATGACGTCATTACACATACATTATGACGTCACAGTAGGGACATAGTTCTAAAATGACAAGGTCAAGGCTTACAATGATTTGACCTATCGAATCTATGAACTAGTATTCTCGTACTATTAGTTTTATAGACCTCAATGAAACGCTGATCATAATCAGAACATCATACCAACTCTGTGAGGTTTTTGCAAAATATTTTTCCTTAAAATAAACAAACTTATTTAACAAACTATCATTAAAATATTGACACACTTCACTATTTGCTACGAGGTGGGAGTGCAGAAAAAGGGACAGCCAGGTGTGCGAGAAAGCACGGAGACACTACAGCACAGGTTAATGAATAAATAACTTTCTCGGCACTTGTGCGCGTGCTTCTCGAACACCTGGCTGTACTTTTCTCTGCACTCTTCATTTAGATAAATCGTCAGAGTGGTTTGTTCCAGAAAATAATAGCTCCTTTGTGTTCTACCTTCCTGTGTTGCTGTCTCTATTATGTGTACATGTTACCGTAATGTCTTCTCTCTGGGAGACAGCCATATAACCATATCTTACAAATCAAGGTGCACAGTCATGGAATCCAAACCAAATTCAGTTATCTAATGATCAGAAACCCGAAAAATCTTGCACTGACGGGGTGTTATGCTTTAAAGTAAGACAGTAACTACCAGCGACATAACCATTGAATGGCATACGAAGGGCATCCGTGTGATTTTCTTCATACTGAAAAATTATTAACATGCTCTCTTTTGAATGCGTACATGTGTATACAGATTGTCTAAACGTGGTAGCCCAGTCTTATGGCACGTTCAGTCGTTTCAACCGGCAAACCGTCTCAAGGCAACAAAAGAGCCATAGTTGACAGCGAGAGACAACCTCTTTGAAGAGATAGATCAGTACCCCTTGATATTGATCATATGTGCAGATGCTTGTATATATGTTTTACCCATATACACATGCCATGTTCGTCTTTGGAGACTGTGGTACATAATAACGCTTAAATTCAATAAAGTTTTATTTACCTAAAGTATTCATTCAACACAGAAACATGAACATGAACATAACACACGTTATTCTCCAGACAGTGGGCAACGAATAGCTGACACAGTCCAACTCTAACATGTGTATAGCTCTAGTTGTAGTACACGGTGACGCTATTAAAATAGTAACAAGATACCTTTGATCTTAGGCGAGGTCACAGTATTCTCAGATAAGCATGTATTTCGGTAAAGTCAAATTTCGTCTGACACCAGGGTATGGGAGTTACTTCAACAAGGCCGTGTCCAAGGTGTCAACGGCAACCATTCACACGTGATCAGCATTTCGCTTCAACACATCACGTCTTAAGCTTCAAGACACTTTGTAACGATTCCCGTGCATCTAACATATGAATCATCCAACATACCATCTAGCAAACATGAAACATGTGACATACCATCTAGCAAACATGAAACATGTGACATACCATCTAGCAAACATGAAACATGTGACATACCATCTAGCAAACATGATACATGTGACATACCATCTAGCAAACATGAAACATGTGACATACCATCTAGCAAACATGAAACATGTGACATACCATCTAGCAAACATGATACATGTGACATACCATCTAGCAAACATGATACATGTGACATACCATCTAGCAAACATGATACATGTGACATACCATCTAGCAAACATGATACATGTGACATACCATATAATATGACCTTCTAACCTGAAACATCTAACATACCATGTCACATATGTAACACGGCACCAGACATGACTTGTAACATGGCACGTAACATCTCATGTAGGTTCTGTAGGCTCATTTTGGTGGATTAATACAACATGCATCGTGTCCTTTTTGGCCATTAATTTGCGGAATTTGATTTTGAATCATGTAGCACTTATGTAATGCTCGCGTGTATAGTTCTACACGCACAAAACATTCACTTTCTGTTATTCTAGCGTTTACAGATTGCAAACTGTAAGCATAGCTGTTGAAACCACTTTTCCCCGCAGCGCAAGGGGGAAATTAGTAAGGCGTTTAAACTCCGATTTCGCGGGGTTTTTTTCATCGCCTTTTTCAGCTTTATAGGTTGAATTTGATGATTTGTTTCGGTAAGTGCATACCGAAAGTTATTAGAATCTCCATAGTTTAACGTTGCATGTGACCTTAAAGTCAGTCATCAGTTATCTGAATGTCCGCAAAATGTGTATATCGGTAGAAAGACCGTTGCTTTGACCCCTGTCCATGAATGTATTTTATGTATTTCCATGAAATATAATGGTCGATGTCATCTATTACAATGTTTACAAATATGACAATTAAGGCGGATGATGTCAACGGAAAACGGGTTAAACGAATAAACGTAAAGATAGGTGGATTCTTCGGGTGTAGTGGATGGCAATTCTATGATCATTGTCATGTTCTACTCCTGCTACTCCTTATTACAAACACACCTCTAGCGTTGCTCCACAGACACACACAACAACCACATAGTTCTCTGCACGCACACACACACACACACACACACACACACACACACACACACACACACGCACACACACACATCCCCACAGCTCACTACAAGTCGTGTAGACGCACACATCTACCGCAGTTCCCTACAAGTCGTGTAGACGCACACATCTACCGCAGTTCCCTACAAGTCGTGTAGACGCACACATCTACCGCAGTTCCCTACAAGTCGTGTAGACGCACACATCTACCGCAGTTCCCTACAAATCGTGTAGACGCACACATCTACCGCAGTTCCCTACAAGTCGTGTAGACACACACATCTACCGCAGTTCCCTACAAGTCGTGTAGACACACACATCTACCACAGTTCCCTACAAGTCGTGTAGACACACACATCTACCGCAGTTCCCTACAAGTCGTGTAGACACACACATCCACCACAGTTCCCTACGTATACACACACACACGTTCAACTACCACAGTTCACACTTTGTGCGGGGATTCATGTAACTTCCAATCGGGCAGTGGAAAGCGTCGGCAAACTCCACAGAGTTTTGACATGCACCAATGATTCTGTAATCAGAACATGAAAACTTAACGCACGTGTGAAAATTAGGTGAAGGATATAGACCAACATGACAAGAGAAAATTTAATATTAAACACAAAAAGAACTGGCGTACGCTCAACATGGGAAATAGCAATACGTGCTTTAACTTAAGAGCACGTTGGTGCTTTGTGTGTACAATGATGCTTGTAGTGGTGGGCGTTACCTGTACATGTTAGGACTGTGGACATCCGACCTGATGGCAGCCTCCAGGCCCTGGTCCCTGTAGCTGGCGCACCACGACTGTAAAAACACCATCACAGACTTCAAGACGTGAACACATGGGCGTATTCCATGAAACATCTATCTGACATGATCTATGAGGCCATGAAGTAACTATTTCGGTAGATATGGCTGTTTTTCTCTGTGGCAACAATTACTTTCCATCACATTTGATATATTGTGTTTCGTGTTGTTATAGACGAAAACTGCCTAAGGTTGTATGCGATGGGCACAGAAATACATCTTTTCCTCGAGAAAAAGATGATCATATTTCCCGCTCTACCTAATATGATTAATGTTCCGTTAGGAGATGTCCATTACGGAGTCGCGTTATCTGATCCACGTGATTAGTCTCATTAAGCGGAAACATTGTGACATCTCAGTTACACCATTCTTGATTTATGGATGAATTCCCGGCTACTGAGAACATCGTTAGTTTGGCATACAGATTATTCTATGTGCGACATTCAAGAAGAGCTGCACATGTTACCTGAGCATAGCTGATAAAAAACACCTGGTCCTGGCTGAGACCGAGGAAAGGCAGCAGGGGCTCATCTTCCTGGAGATCCCGGACAAGATTGCGATATGCCTGCGTCAGAAAAATGTGTTTTTATTGCATTGGTTCCGATATTGCTACATGTCAGTGTCTAACATATTTCCGAAACAAACAAGGCGCAGGGAGTTAATCGCGCTGTAATGAAGTTGTCAACGTAATTGTCTTCATTTTCAGTGGTCACAGAACATTATTGCAAGACAAAGAGGGGTGGGAGGCTGAACACCCCTGGACCCCAACTCTGGATCCGCCTATGTCATCATAAGTCACTGAGCACATCCGTCTTGACATCCATGTTTTGTGGACACACCTCGTGCATGACGTTCAACACACATTCAGCCCAGCTTTTCACTGGGACATAGGTCCTAAAAGGCCGGCAGCTGTCCATTATGAGGAAATGTGGGGATCAACCATTTAACCATAGATAGCTGGGGGTCGGGGATGTTTGTGGCATGTTATCGTTAAGCCAGCGCTTCCTGTAGGTCACAAGCTAAAGGGCGACGGGCGTGGAAGCTTGGAAGCATGTTTAACATACCACGCTTTAATTCAGTATTTTCGGGAACAGATTTTACGCAGGAAATCATCCTCAACGCCAACCTGACAACGACAATAGAGTGAGTGAGTGAGTATGGTTTTACGCCGCTTTAATAGTTCAGCAATATCAAGACACCATAAATGGGCCTCACACATAGGGAATCGAACCCGAGTCTTTGTCGTGCCCATCAAAACTTACACCACTGGGCCACCCCACAGCCCCCACCAATCTCTACAGAGAATGACCGCGACTGAAATGGCTAATTAATTGTGAGGCTGGTAGATCGTATCACCAACTACTGACATGTCGCCATCCCAGAGCTGAAATATTGATGACCGAGCCATACATTCACTGACTTGTCAACCTTGGTCGTTTTAATCTCACCTACCCGATAGGCCTGCTTTACTCCGCTACAGTCGGCGATGTTTTCACCTTGTGTGTTGATTCCGTTCACCTACAAGACACACATAAGTTGCATATTCTTCCGCAGTCTCAGCCAACAAATATCTTTAAAATTTAAAACGTTAAGTATTTTTTGTTCAGGCTTTCCACTTACCAACATGTTGACTGAAGCCACGTGGAACTTAGAGTATTGGTCAATGAAGCATTGAGCTTTCTCTTTAAAGGCTTTAACGACGTCAGCGCTCCACCACTCTGCCAGGTTGCCATTCTGGTCGAAAAGCCGACCTTAGGAATATATAACCCTCAGTCAGTCATTTCACAATATCAGAGGGGATAACATCATACGGCGGACTGCCAAAATACATATGAAAATGAGCATTTAAGATTGCGGGTTAAGAGTGGACAGCATGCTTCTCCTACGGCAGGGGCGACCCCCATACTCAGCAATTGCGACACACATGAGATTGGGAAAATGCCTAGACCAGGAAGCTGTGTCGTCCTACCTACGTCGTCGAAGCCGTGTGTCAACTCATGTCCAAGTACACTTGTCACAAAGGCCCCGTAGTTCACATACCTGAAACAGTGGCAGCAACTTTCACCCGCAGAACATCATCAGGGAAGAGGTTCACAATGAAAAAACAGAGAGTATAGAACCGATGTGCCTCAATTCACTGAAGAAAACGACTTATAAAAGCTGCAAACCTAGTTACATATTTATTTGGGCGAACATCCAACTTCCGGTGAATTACAAGTTGAGACAATCCCCAGTTCTGCTAGGTATGATCAGGGACCTGTCCCTCAAAGAGATCTTAACACTACTACTGGTGAAGTTATAGCTGTAACGGCCACCCAAGTGTGATGCAATTCATACAATTAATGAAGATTCCCTTTCAATCGACATGACATAAATATTGAGACATAATGCCTCTTGCTAAGAACATACAGCAATCTGAGGAAGATGAAGAAGGATGAGGCCTACCAGGAGAGGAAACTTACTGTGGGAGACCCGGGGAGTAGAGTGGGGGCTGTAGCAGGGCAGCCATCAGGACTGAAATATGAACAACACACAGTTATAGGCAGCATCTAACACAATTGCCATGACAACCTGTAAGCATGCACAACTCCAGTCATTGACACTTGCCGTGCTGGGAATGGGACAAGGACTGGGACGCAGAATATCTGCACGGCGGTAGGGAAGACATGGTGTCCTGTCCAGGAACTTGAGGTGGTTGAGTGTATATGGTAATTCCAGGTAGCAGGACTTCATAGTACCAGCAAGTATAGCTCTGTACCCAAAGACCATCTTTGTATGTATGTACTCTAAGTCTAGCATGCTTATCCAATATCAACACATCACCTATGATCTCCATGTAGCTTGTTAATTTAATTATGCTCTTCTTTCAATAGTGTAATACTGATTTACATAAATTATTTTCAAATACATGTATACGACATCTGATGTCATTTAGCAGTATATACAATTGCGGTTCTGGACCGCAGAGGTGCAGCAGGGCCTCGGAGCCTGCAAACGGCCACCTCAGCCCCCTCAGCCACGAAAAAAAAAAGTAAAAAAAGGTTTTGCGCAACCCTAGTTCCGGAAGACAAAGTGTGTCTCTACAAAATCCACTGGTGTAAGTGCACTCCAATTAGAGATATTGCGGGTGTATGGAAAAAATGCCAGGAAAAAAGCTACGATGTGAATTCTATGCCGAGATCCGACTGGGTCGTTTGTCCTTTGGGAAACAAAGAGGAAATACCACATATCGCAGCCCAGATATACGAGAATCCGGAGTATGTATAGAGTCAGAAACAAAGACAACTTCTGACATGGCCGAAATGTTCGAGTCCCTGCCGTCTCCGCGTCTTGCTTTCCGACCGAGAGAAACAAATCCTGGAGTGGTCGGGCCACACCTTCTACAGGCTATACCAGATCCTCCGCCATTTTCTCGAATCCTATTTTCTGTGCTTTCGTGAGTCCCCATATGAGGGCAAAATAAACTGGAAGCTGTCTAAACTGGCACTCATTGGGACTGAAGAAATAATCTGTTTTAGACAATGTGCCGGATTGCAGATCTGATGACAAATGTACAAACCATGGATGTGGCTGAGCTTCTATGACAGTGTTGACAACCTGCCGGATAGGACAGATGTCAGTTCTGACAGCTTCCACTGTTGTCAATTTCATCTTCATGCCCAACCAATTTCGACCCGCAGCGGGCAAACACCGAATCGTTCTTGACGCGACTGCTGTCCGACGACTACACACCCCAGGAACGCATTCCGCTCGAGGTTCACGAACTCGTGATTGATGGCTGTTTCTCGAAAACAGGGAACCTGAACGACAACGACTGGCTCCTGTGGTACTTTTCAGTCAAGCACCTCAGCAAACAGGCGGACAAATGTACATGGGAGAAGAAAGATTCTTGTTCCTTCCGGCAGCTAGCGGGGAAAGCAGTGCAACAGTAGTATTCGGCATAAACAGTGGCCCAACTACGCGGACCCAAGGGTATGGGTAGCCCCGTGCAACGAACACCGAAAAGCCGCAGACGTTCCGGGAGAAATCTATGCGTGTTTGTCGTAGTCAGGTGCGAAGGCAAGAACCGACTGTTGCTGCTACTCGATTTGTTGAATGGTGGAGAAACGGTTCCAGTCTACGGCTACCAGATACGAGAAACGATTCAAGACGCCGGCGGAATAGCACGCCTCTCGTGGGTGGACCGTTCGTGTGCAGATTGTTTTTGTTTTTTTGCTCTCAATTTGTCCACAGCAACTTGACATGTTTCTGTTCATTTGCAGGTCACATATCAAGTCACATAGATTGCCCGTGTAATGGATTGTTGACGTTAGATGATTCCTCTACCCGGAAATGTTTCAACTAAACACGTTTCTCTCTCCTTCCTCCTGTGAGGACGTCCTTTACGTGTCAAGGAATGAGTTATCGAGTGTTTCTGACTATACCCACTGAAATATTTACTGGAAGTCCAGCTGCATCTCGGCAAGGTTGAAATCCTGGGCTTTGGGCAGTCAGGTGGATACATCAGACGGGTACATTGGAGATCGCAATAGTGTAAGTCCTATCAAAAGCACTAAGGTGTGTTGAAGGTTGTACGAGCACATAAAGTGCAGTAGATGTGCACACTAGCTATAGACATCTTTCGTGCATGAAAAAGAGACACCTTGAGGGCCAGTCTCAAGTTAGAAGCCCATGTGTAACAGAACGTCTGCCAGGGACGCGAGCGTGGGCAGTTCACACACAGCACATTAACATCTATGAATATAACATAATACTAGTTTTACCCAGTTACACTCTATTGTTTCTAGAATAAACTTTTTAGTTAACTCGGGAAGTCTTTACATAAAAGATACATAATACCCCAACATTTCAAATATGCCTTACTACATAAATCTTAACATGACAGCCCACAAGAGGTCTTACTAGCATTATCCATTCGACCCAGTTGTTGCCAGTTCAATAGATCGATTCCACTGTTTGCAAAATAGTGATGTTCCGCCATTAAACATTAAACCGAATTAAACACTCAAAGACTAATGTTTTCTTTAAGGCACCTTGTGACTGTTTAAAAATACATGTAGTCAGAAATACAGGTCTACGCGATTTTCGTGTTGTTAACTCTCACCCATTTCATTGCTGGACGGGTTGTAGTAGGCATTTACCGTCGAGGGAGACATCATCCATCTGAAAATGATGCAAAATTTTCATGTTACCATATGTGAGTGTGGTTTTACGCGTCCGCGGCGGTAATCCGGCAATATAACTGTGGTAGATAGCGGATACTCGCACGTGGGGAATCGAACACGGCCTTTGGGTTAGCGCTTCACTCACAAACTGTCACTGTCAGTGACAGTCGGATCCTGAGAAGGTCAGTGGACACAAATCTTCACAACGGTTTGCTGCAACTTACACATATGGACCTTTTGTTCCCCCTAGGGTTAAAAGGTCCAGTTGACATGAATGGACAATTTGGTATTCCAAGAAATATACATGCAGACATAGGTAACAACAACTTGAAAGAAGAAAATGTTTAATAATTAGTCAATATGAACAGCATCCATTATACGTTAGTCCGAATTATTTCCATTTCGGCTTGACAAATTGCCACTGTTTATTGAAAATGGTCCGGTATTGAGTGAGTCGGTAATGATTCAATTCCTTTGGTAGGTAAAGCAATGTACAAATGGGATTGTGTATATTAGAACCAGAAACATTGTCCGGGCTCAGACACGTAAATAAAGTAAACATGGCCAGCTCTCCGGCTGCAGCTCTTGATTGGCTGGTGTACTCTCCAGTCTTCTGTCATAAATAGTCGGGGCTGAGTCCTGATTTCTGCTGACCAGTTGCCTGGCCTTGTCCGCTGACCAACCGACGACGAACAGCCACGATGAACGCCTTACTTATGATTATAATGGTTAACTAGATTAACTAGTCACTAGATGAATATATATCTAGCTGAACGTGTATGTAGCAGACCCATCACCTGGAAATGGATCCCGAAGGCCTCTCTAGTGACCCTCGTCACCCATAATTAACATGAGTGTAAAGAAAGAACTGGTCAGAATTGAGCTAAATAATATCATAAACCTTCTCCATGTTCATTTGAATGACGAGAGAGTCTGGTTTTACGGCGCTATTAGCAATATTCCAGCAATATCACGGCAGGGAACACCAGAAATGGGCTTCATACAATGTACCTATAAGTGAGTAATCGAACGCTTAAAGCACTAAGCTACCCCACTGTGCCCCATGATCATAACAACTTTCTCTCAAAAAGATACTTGCTTCTACCAGGGATAATCTACACCTGTCCGAGTCTCCCTGCCTCTACGATTCCACGAACACGTGGTCATAGATTACTTTCAAATAGTGGTGACACAAGGTGGCCATATTTAGAGTGATTCAATATACAACAACCCTCCTCAGATGCAGGGAACACCATAGAATGTTCTAGCAACACATATGTGTGAATGGATGTAAGATGTTACTGTTGCATCTTATCTCACATTAACAGAGAGTCAGTATTGTGTGTAACGATCAGTACGCCCTACAGGACCTGGTAGCAAGTTACCACTAGGCTGGCAGGATCACTGTTACTGAGACTGAATGTTACCATCATTGTATTATTGCTTCAATCTCTGATACCATACTGCCACTGAATTCCAATAGCCACTCTTAGCCACATTTTGTTGTCTGCAGTGGTGCCTCAGACGGAAGTTGAAATGAAGAATGGACCGTTATTGCATCCAACGTCTTTGCTGGTTGTTGGTTCCCCACTTATATCTCTTACGACCTGATACCCAGTTAACTCTGAAGTTTCAAGTCGGTATCAGCAGCCGGTCTCGCTGGCCGTGATACAATCCTCCTCCGTCACCCACTGTGCAGCATGTACTTACAATGACTTATCTGTCGGTTTCATCAGTTTCCGCCATTCCATGAATGTTCGCATCCTCTTCCCAGACACAACATTGTGGAAGTATTCTCCATCCTCGACCTCAAACTGTGGATGGGAGAACAACAACACTAAAAGACTCACATGCATTTCTCAATACTTCAGTTGTTTGATATGCTCCTAGTATGCCTTCTTAACGTGTATCACATACGAAATGTGCTTATTTTAGCTCACGAATGTGCTTATTGAATGGGATATTTAGTGTATCACACATTGGGTGTCACAGATGTGCCGTACAGCGTATCACGTATCACACGAGCAATGTGTTTCTTATATACCATGCATGTGCAGTCTGTGTATCACTTGTGGCTGAATTAGTGTATCACATGATGTGACATTCACTGTGTATCACATATCGATGTGTCTTTAGCTGATGCATTACAATCACTTTATCATTTCATGGCTCATGGTATATTACAAATGAAGTATATTAACATTATTCATAGCTAGTTTAAAACATAAACGTACATTAACTTCGTTACAAACATCATCCTTCATCTAGTTGATGACATAAGGTGATGCTGGGTTTACCAAACTGGCGATTTTAGACAATCAAATAACGCGTGGCATAGATTCGATCAACTATAAGTTCTTGCATTAGATGTGTTATATTATTCTGATTACTTCGTTTTATACCCGTGAAGAGGGAGATTTTGAGCTACCTACTGGATACATGTTGTCCAGGTATGTGTTGTTGTAAATCTCATCGGGATATCCGATCTTGCTCGTCATGCTTGCTAGCTGCAAAAAATACATCCAAATATTCTTTGTGAAAATGTGAAAACAGTGGCTCCACGTCCACTGTCCCGAGCAACGTACTAATGTCTTTGAAGAACCATATGCTTAATAGTTTACGTTCGTCTCGAAGACCCGAATGATAATATGTAATAGCATACATCAGTGAGTAAGTTTAGTTTTACACTGCACTCAACAATATTCCAGCTGTATGGCTGTAAATAATAGAGTCTGCATCAGACAATACAGTGATCAACACCATGAACATCGATCTACGAAACTGGGATAAGATAACTTGTCAACCAAGTCAGCGAGTCTGAGCCCCTCCGCTACCTTCCACCCCCATCCCGTTAATCGTCTGTTACGACAAGCATGGGGTACTGAAGGCCGATTTCAACCCATTATATATCAGTTATCATTTTCAGCACAAATAATGTATTATGATATTTGGTGCAAGTTGTCATTCGTAACTTACCTTGTCCCTTGCTACGTTTTTCGTCTGTTCGTCCATCCACATAATGTCTTCTAGTTTCTGTATGAAGGCAGCTTTAACGTGTAGAATAGCGGCGGCCACCTGTAGCGTGTATATTGTCAGTTGTAGCGTGTTATGTTGTCAGTTGTAGCGTGTATATTGTCAGTTGTAACGTGTATATTGTCAGTTGGGGGTGATTCGCACACTAACGTTAGGAATATTCAAAATGCATTTGACCATACAGGAAGAGTTTAACTGCTACAAAAAGTAGCACACATTCTGCACGATATAAGAACAGTTGTTCACAAGACTGAATGGAGAAGACACGCGTGATTGGGTTTATAAACAAGCAATAAACTAGGATAACGCAAATCTGTGGTCACAACGTACATCTTCCTTCGACTTGGGCAGAAAGTGTTTTTGTATAAACATCCTTCCAACTACATAGGGCATAAAACCATCAACGACTTGCAGACAAAACCGCCATCGGGGAGGAAGTGACGTCACACCGGTGAGGACCTGCACACGGAATATGTTATATCATTTTATATAAACTGTATATTCCCCTGCATCATGTTTTATACCGTGGCTGAATTAATAAGTCAACCTGGACATGAACAGAGATACTAAGATCCAATCTATGATTTTACACAAACACGTTTATAGATTATCTCAGTTATATAGAACAAAGTGACTTTCTTCATTTTCAGAAACTGCAGTATCTACACGTCAAAAGGAAAGCAGACATCCACAGGCTAGTTTGGAAATACTGGTTCCAGGTTTTGCATGGCAGACGTACGGACAAAACTTTCTCAGTGAACATGTGCAATGTATTTTGGGTAATGGATACGAACCTCTTTGAATTCCTTTTCATAAGTTTGGAAAATCTGCGGTAGAGCCGGCATCTGTTTGCGAATAAATCTCCACACAACATAATTCTGGATCACTCTGAAATAAAGAAGATGATGAACATGAGGAGACCATACTTGTCAGCAAGGCTGTATGTACTATTATTCCAATAACTTGATCAACGACTGATACATGTACGCTGACATGGGCAAGAAACAATGTTCCACTAGTCTCTGAATGTGATCATCACCCCTTCGGTAACTACTAAATCCTAGCTTTGGAATAAATCTAGTTTGTTACCATGTATATACAAGAGTATGTTGGATAAGGACCTTCGCTTGATTGAGAGGGAATTGTACTGCACAGTCATGTTCAAATATAAGCTGTGAGTCTTCAACAAAGGCTGTTAGGAACACGTGGAATACAGATCCATTACCCAAGTCAGTTGCAAACATTACCTGTGTGGTGTATTTTGCAGCAAAGGACCCAGCTGTTGGAAGTAACTCTGAGCAAAGTCTATTACAACGTCCCTGTTTCTGATAATAACTCCAGCACTGCCCGCCGCCAGTTGTAAAAGTGACAGCCAGTTGATCTGAGCAGAAATATGTATAAGACTGTACTATGTTTACCTCCGTTGCATAAGGCATCGCCATAAGGTTATAAAACATTAAGTCCAACATTTTTGCATGCAATAGAGGGCAAAGGGTTCACAGACCACAGTGAAATATTTACCCGGATACGTTCCATATCAGTAATGACCTTTGTCATCTGTATGCGTAGGTATTATGGCAAGCGTGTGTGTGTGGTGTGTGTGTATGTGTGTGTATGTGTGTATGTGTGTGTTAGTCCTTTCTATTGTGTAATATAAATATTCGATTTATCAATGAAAAAAACATGTGTGTATTAAAGATTCGTTGTGTTTATGGGTGAGTTAATGGAAGAATGTACATGTACATGTATCAGGTACAAGGAAGTATTTGCTGTCTTGGAAACCTACTTACCACTGGGTATAATTTCGACATTTCCCCTACAGTCCTCTTGGTGTATAATGCATTATAATCTCGCCTCAGTTCCATTGGTGTTGTTATCTAAAATACAGTTGTTTGCCTTTCACGTGAAATGCCAATAGCGCATGGATGTTATTTAGATATATACAAAAGTCCCAATGCTATATACAGAATTCTCAAAGATATATGCAGAATTCTCAAAGATATATACAGAATTCGCAAAGATATTTACAGAATTCTAAAAGATAGATGCACAATAAACATAATTTCCAAAGATAAAAACAAAATTCTCTAGAATATCAGAGAACTACAGTATGTCAGAATCTCTGGTAAGTACTTACATTAGCCAAAATAATCTCGAAGTCTATCAAGTCGTCAACATCAGCATCAATGGTGGTTTGATCAGCCCCTAACTCAGTGGCAACATCCCTGATGAACTGCTTGTAAGCCACCATGTACTTGTCCTGTACACCCTTCAAGTAATAGCCGCGGTTGGGCAGTCCCAACCACGTTTGGTCCAGCTAGCAACATATAGCACTTACGGTTACCATGTGACGACCATCTGATATTTAAAGAAGTCTATACTATTTCATAAAGCTGTGCATGACCATTAATATTGTTACATCTAGGGGGATCTCATGGTGATTCCAAGTAACCCACACCTCGGAGGTCGGCTCATTGGCTCTCGCTGTCGGTTACCTGTTTGCCTGATGCAGCTGAGGAGGAATACTGCTGTCTCTGTCCATGCGAAGTCTTGGAGTAGACTTAATTTAGAATTAAATGATATGATATTGCTGTAGCGGGTTCTACTTTTAGCTGCGGCAGGTTACGATGATTCTCACCAACTTAGTTAACAGTTAACTTCACCTATGAACGTGGGCAGCTGCAGTAGGCTACACCTATGTACGAACAGGAAACAGAGCAGAAGGAACAGAATAGTACAACTACATTGCCAAAACTCACGTAAATGATTGTAACGGGTTGGGGTGGAAAACGTGATGGTCGGGATGTTTTATGGTTCTATCCCAACCGTCAGTTTCCAAGACATGTGTAAAACGGATTAAAAAATCTAACAAATAGAAAAAGTCAATGAAAATAGTTACTTGCTCTTGTTGGTATTTCTGTATACATTACAGTGGCAATCTAAGGACAGTCAAACTGCAAGATGTAATTAAACTTTGCTAGAGTAACGGCTTGTCCTTCATGACGGTTCAGAATGCTATACAATGTTAGACTGGTCATAAGGTCAATACCTGATTTTATGGACCCGCGAAAAGAAATATTTTTTCACTGGTCCTTAAAAAAGGTATTCACCAAATTTACCAGTCTATAATTGTTTTATTAACTTTTTTTCTGAAAAAAAATTTCCATAAAGTAAGGCATGTGTATTTAGTCAAGAAAAGTAATTTTACTTTCACTACAAACCAATAACATTATGCCAATAATACTGTGACATTTAAACAATAGAATGGCGTCATAACTTGACGTCATAGCTTAATGTTAGCTTAACTCTAGAAGTTAATACATATAATACATATTATTATGTATATTATTATATTTTGGGTGCTCCCTGACTGGTATAGAGGCGGTCACGTGACCGTCGACAGAAAAGCACATTGAGTCCAACCCAGGTCCGACCACACGTCATATTGACTTGAGTCCTCGGTCAATACTGATTTTCACAGGATATAAGGACAGACATTGGCCTCATCACTAGTCTGTAAATGTATATTATTTCTGCTGCTTCTAGATTTGTAATTCCACAAGAATAATTATTGTTCGCAAAGACAGAACCAAGACTGCAGCACCCTATATGTTATTATGAGGTCTAATATACAACTCTAAGATGCCTAGGCAATTGTGATATTTACTAACAATTATCTCTGCCTGAAATGTCTGCAATTTACCCTGAGCCTGTTATGTCTCCAACTGCTTTAGAACGAGTATGCGATATGTGACGTCATTCTACTTCCGATAACACATGAAACAGAAGACTCCGAACATTAGACCGAGAAGAATACAATCTATTAACATCCAAATAAGACGTGACGGATATAGTCATCCTAATACCACCTCCAGGAACATGTCTGCGTGAGTAGTCTTTAATACTAATTTGTATTTGAGTAGATTTAATGTATCAAGCAATCACTGAATCAACAAACCAAGTTTTGATGATGCAGTCACCCTAAGACCGAGGGACGATGCGAGCCAATAATAACTGTTAAATGCTGTACACAGAGCTCGACGGGCTGAGCATATTTTGGTCGGCCATTTTCATTTTATGATGTCACATGGGTGTCATCTTTTCTGTGACCTAATCACACATGGGTGTGTGACCTTTGTGTGACCTAATCGATTTTGACTGTTGAACCCTTAACCCACTGGTGTAAAGAATTGTACTCTGTGGATTCAGTGAAATAGGGTTAAAGTAGAATTATTTATGAGTCATAAAACAAGGATTTGTACAATGAACAGTTGCTCATTAAGTGAGTGAATTGACTTTTATGCCATACTTAGTAATATTCCAGTTTTTTATGCAGTTTGTCTGTAAATACTCAAGTCTGGACCAGACAGTCCAGTGATCAAGGGCATGCGCCTCTAAGTGCACAATTAGAAACCGATGACATGTGTCAGCCATGCCTGACCACCTGATCCCATAAGTCGCCAATAAGCATGTGTAACTGAAGGTTAGTTGTAACCAGGACATTGACGGGTACAATACATCCTGAAACAAAAAAGATATACTGTTTTCATTTTGTATTAGCACCATTTCAAATGAGTAGAACTGAGAAAAGGCACGTCCAACAGTCTACTTTACATCTTTGGTTTCCCCGTCCGTCCTCACCACCCTGTCCTTCACTCTTCAGATAGGCTGCCTTCATCATCATCTTCAGTGACCTCCACCTATGCCTTACATATGTACAATTTGGGAAACACATCATGATGCATAATATTTGTGTATTTAACTTCTGTTAATATTCCTTGCATCTTTGGATCCCACTGCACATGACACAGATAAGTAATAAATCGTGCATACATCTCATTAAATATGCTCCAGTTTAATTTCCTCTGTTTGGCTTGGATAATGTCCTCCTTTAAACCTCTTTCATGTACAACTGTCGTTTCTCATCCAAAAATTCTTTATTCAGCTCATGTCTTTGTGAATACACTTTGACTTATACTTCCATCATCCACTTCAGGACATTGTTCGTCATGTACATGTCTTTGTAAGTTATGGTTATTGCTAAACGCTTGACCACAATAGTCACAGTCCACCAGAGGACGCAGTCTCTTCAAGTTGCAAATGGGGGAATTGTTGGGGGTTTTAGATCAACCAACAAGTGTCCATAAGGTTTCTGGGTAGCCCTTTGAAACAGATCCATTAAATGGACTGTGTTATCTGGATACATCAGATTGTTTATCGATAGGGTTGTTGAACAGTATAATGACGTTGTGTGGGATCCTTGCTGTAAGGATCTGGTTCAAGGCAATCACTGAGAGATTACGATGATCACTTCCTATTGTAAACAGATCTGTAATGCATGGATCTTTGCTCGCTGTTGACATTATGTCGTCAAGAACAACAACGTCCACAACACTACGCTTCAGCAAATGATCCTCTTCGAGATCAGAAGGAATCCCACACGTAGGGATAAACACGGCATATAAAACCATGTCCATTTTTCGGCATCGGGTACAGAGAGTTTGTATTGTGGATTATGCATGATGATAACAGGAGCACCTTGGGAGTAATGAAGCTAGACTGCCCTCGTGACCCTTTATATAGATAAAATAGACCTTCAGCTTTTATGACTTGGTATGGCTTCTAACATCACTAACATTTTGTTTTTTGCATCGCCATACTTGCTCCACCTGCTGGAATGACAAATTAACCCTAAGATGTGCGCACCAAATGTATGCTATGGATGTCTTGCAACACCACAACGTTGACTTACTGCTTTGGCCTGCAAATTCACCGGATCTCTACCCAACAGAGCATGTTTGGGACGAGAAGGATCGACGTCTACGCTGTCTTTCTCATCCGCCAGATAACGTCCTTGAACTTGCAACAGAACGTAAGAGAATCTAGCGGGACATCCCACAAGCCTTCCTTGCACGTTCGATAGGCTCTATGCGTCGTCGATGCACTGCTGTTCTCAGCGCCGATGGTGGACATACCCGTTATTGAGCTTGTGGCATGGCCGTTTGACCCGTCCTGCTTGTGGAAACGTGACGTCATTGTGATTGACTTTTCAAATGAAATTCTCCCGACTTGTTATGGCCTCGTGATCCCGTGAAAAACAAGGAAAAACAAGGCGATTTTTATACCCGATATAAAGTCACATAATAAAGTTCATGTGATGCCCACATGAGTGTGATGAACTGATAAGGAGGGTTTTTTTCCATTAGGTCAACCCAAAGGTCACACACACGCACGCACGCACGCGCGCACGCGCGCGCACACACACACCCCCACACACACACCTGGTCCGGTAGGGGAGTAGGGCTTAAGCGATTCAACACTCAGTCAAAATCGTTTAGGTCACACAAAGCTAGCACAGCCATGTGCGATTAGGTCACAGAAAGGTGACACCCATGTGTTGTCATAAAAAAACAAAATGGCTGACGAAAATGTGCTTAACCCCTTTGTGAACGACAGTTAAAAATTAAAAGTCACGAAAAAATATAAATTTGAACCTACAAGTACAATATGCATTTTACACACTATACGTGTATGTAATTTAATCTTGAATTACTCTTGTCTCCAGCAGGCATTAAACATGAACATGATCTCGGAAACATGATAAAAATACGAAGTCTGCGATCGTTTACGACCTGGTTATTATGTTGCAGTAGGCTACACCTTAGCAGGAACAGAAAACAGAACAGAAAGAACAGAAAAGTACAACCTAATTGCCAAAACTCACGTAAATGACCATCCGTGACGAATTCTTTAAATCCTCTGACACTGTTATGGTGACAAGAACGTTCATGAAATCGTTAGTAGCTGTCGCTATCAATTCTTCTATCGTAATGGGCAGGTTATCTCCCCTTTGCAGAAGTGGCCATCCACCATATTGCTTGAGGAATTGAAGAACGGTGACCGTTCCTTTCGATTCAATTGTATCTGTAAACATATGGCAGTGTATGGATATGTATGCAATCTGTATGCCAGTGTCTATATATGTCTGTCTGTCTCTATCTTGGCAATACCTTCATCCACACAAGTGTTGTACAGAGCCCGGGCTCTCTGCATGGACTCGGGATCTCCCACAGAGCCTTCAGTCTCCATCAGATCTGTTAAACAAGAGTTGATACTGGAATGACGCGTCTGCAGATATAGGACGCACGAGTACACATAACACTGGATACGTTTCATTTGGATATACGTGGTTGATGTTTTGGGTTAAAATCCAATATGTGGTTCGTGGTTGTCTTAATGAGTCATGGACACCGTGGTGTTGTCAGCTATAGGAAAATGAAGCGAGATCATGACGGACATAAAACACGTGTGTCTCACCTCTGAGTTGGTGCTGGACTACATCGTGAAGATGTGACAGAGTGTCGTAGGAAGACCGGTCATCTGGGATGGTGTGACTCCGTACCCAGCCCCCACAGGAATACTCAAAGAAGTCTTCACATGGGTCGGCGCTTCTGTTCAGGCGAGTCAAGACCTGGTTCACTGTCCAACAAATAACTAGATCTAGAGTGGGTGAATTGGGTTTTATGTCGCTTTCAACAGTATTCTGGTTACATGACAGTTTCCAGTTGTAAGGGATACCCATGTGATTCATCTTGGTTGGTTGAAAATAACGAGATTTGGAATATCACTGACATATTGACGATTTCTACTTCCTGACACACCTAAGAAGTTCCCATCCAGGTATAATGAAACTTTCGAAAGTACATAAGCCCCGTTTTACATGTCACATGTTCTTTAAGCCTGGGAAAGACAGAGGTCTTTTCGCAAATTTATTTGATAAACCTGGGCAAAAGGTTAATTCTAATGTTAGTATGTAGAGCAAATTAATGACGCAATCTTTCAGCATTTCCTACCGTGGAAAGTAAACATACTGACCGTGCTGTATACACTCCTTTGTGAGACACATCCCTGAATGAACAACACAATAAGCAAATCATCAATAATCAGCTGAGCCTGTTGTAATGGACTTTGAGAGTACTTTAGTAATACCATGATGAATAACTTGACAAAGGAATTTCATCGTTGAATAGTAAACTAAGGTAAACATGGGAATACCAATACCACAACTGATTCTCATGAGCAAACTGTTTCTTCATAGAAGAAAATGGGTGACAGGGAAATGAATTATAAAGTACAGATAAAATGTTATTTAAATTTTATGTTAAACATCAACATGCAAAGCTGGACAAGTACAGAAATGTCATACCCGGGGTGTGCTGCCGTCGTTGCTTTTCATCAAATCGTCGTGTTTCTTCTGACAGAGAAACAATCGGACATTCATACATTAACACTCGTTAAGCCAGTTCCTTGCAAGAACAGTTGTTCATACTGCTTAAAACATAGATTTAAAAAAGTACCTCTTAAAAACCCGAAAACCACTGAAAATAAATAGTGAGTGAGTGAGTTCGGGTTTTTGCAATATTCGAGCAGTATCAAGGCTGGGGGCACCAGAAATGGGCTTCACACTTTGTACCTATGTGGGAAATCGAACCCGGCCCCCGGAGTGACGGGCGAACACTTTAACCACAAGGCTACCCCAAGGGACAAACAACTGACGCTATGTGTCCCAGTCCTCCCAGCTTTGAACATGTACCTGGTAACGAGTGAGTGAGCGGCAATAACTCCGTGCGCCTAGTGTCTGCAAGAGTTGTATGCTGCCCGTAGAGTTGAGACTGATAATACGATGTGCTGTTGACTCTGACATCCAGTGATCGAGGGAAAAGATATCAGCGCCGTGTGCATGTATTAGTTGCATAGATATGTGCGCTATATATAATCCTATAACATATAAAATAATATAGCGAGTGTGTGTGAATGGGTGAATATGGTTTTAAGTCGCTGACGGCAATGCTCCAGACCCCAGGAGTGGTATTCACACATGGTACCAATGGGTGAAATAGACCTTGGTCTTATGCGCAACACTCTACTGTATATATTCCACCTGAGTGTATGCTGTTGACCTTACGGACATATTAGCGGTGACGTCTATCGTATCATATTTGAATGAAGGCGAATTTGACTAAAATCACAACGCACACGGAAGAACCAGCTGTTAAAGGCCACTAAACACCATCTTATCGCTCTTGGAACGTATCCAAGCACAGCTACACACTGTAGTCACCTAGAGTGAGTGAGTGAGTTTAGTTTTACGCCGCTCTCGGCACTATTCCACCTATATGACGGCGGTCTGTAAATCGAGTCGGAACCAAACAATCCAGTGATTAACTTCTTGCGCATTGTTCCACGCAATTCAGGCACGATGACAAGTGTCACCGACGTCAGCCGGCCTCACCACCCGAACCCGTTAGATCGCCTTTTACGGCAAGCATGAGTTACAGAAGATCAATTTTAGCCCCGATCTTTACGGGTTGTACTTACCTAGAGGACCGTAGACACACCGATGCAGAGTGTGGAAACTGAAAAAATACAACCATAAAAGTATGATTCAAGACTCACGTATCAAGACAATGTGAGATATGCGTGATGTTTCCATGTACCATCCAACATTGCAACGTAACTGTCCTGGACAAGATACAGCTCTCCAGCTTGGTTAATGTCTGAGTGTAGGTAACGTCTCAGTGTCAGACGCATACAAGATCCTACCTGGCACAACTCTGCAGGAAGACAAGCGCGACTGCCAGAGAGGACAACATGGCGACACTTCACTGTTATGGTGGTTGTAAAAAGAAGGCAGGATGTCAGGACGTTTCGGCTGACAAACTTTCAAATGTCAAGAGTAATTGGCTTAGAGGAAATGTCATCAGTTGAGTACGTGAATGATGTGTGTATTTGATACTATTAGTGTGCGAGATGGGAAGCAGCTCTACATGAACTGTAAAGGGTTTAATTTCAATCATTTAGCGAATAAGTGACTTCACATACTCTGAGTTCACTGGAGTATGAACCTTCATAAAGTGGTGGCCAAATTATATGGTCCCAACTCTCTGATGTCGTCATGCAATGTTGGCCTTCACTCTTTGAAGTTCATAATCCAGTGAACTCGCATGAGGTAAATATAATTTCTTATGATTTTATGACACTATGTGAAAAGATGTATACTCATTCAAACATACAAATACAAGTACAGTCCTTCTGAGTGAGAAACTGTGACGTTAGCGACCTTGTTGACACAGTAGTAGTGACAAACAGTGACGTTAGCGACCTTGTTGACACAGGAGTAGTGAGAAACTGTGACGTTAGCGACCTTGTTGACACGGGAGTAGTGAGAAACTGTGACGTTAGCGACCTTGGTGACACGGGAGTAGTGAGAAACTGTGACGTTAGCGACCTTGTTGACACAGGAGTAGTGAGAAACAGTGACGTTAGCGACCTTGTTGACACAGCAGTAGTGAGAAACAGTGACGTTAGCGACCTTGTTGACACAGGAGTAGTGAGAAACTGTGACGTTAGCGACCTTGTTGACACGGGAGTAGTGAGAAACAGTGACGTTAGCGACCTTTTTGACACAGCAGTAGTGAGAAACTGTGACGTTAGCGACCTTGTTGACACAGGAGTAATGAGAAACTGTGACGTTAGCGACCTTGTTGACACAGGAGTAGTGGGAAACAGTGACGTTAGCGACCTTGTTGACACAGCAGTAGTGAGAAACAGTGACGTTAGCGACCTTGTTGACACAGGAGTAGTGAGAAACAGTGACGTTAGCGACCTTGTTGACACAGGAGTAGTGAGAAACTGTGACATTAGCGACCTTGTTGATACAGGAGTATCTAGCTATCGGTCCGTTTCTGACTCAAACGGGCTGTGGCATCTCGCCATAGCTGCACACTTTACAATATAGTTTCTCAATAGGAGAGGTGCACAATACGTATGCACAATTTACTAGTACTCTATACAAACAGTTTTTAGATGACAAATAACTGATGCGAAGTACTCCAGTAACAGTGGTAATATTCACATCATATGTAAACATGTCTAACATGATATTTGATCAGAATCTTTGTTGTTGTTTTTTTTTTAATTTGTTGCTTGGACAAACTAGAGTCTACAGGTTCGGGACATATTTTTAAAAAAGCAGCGTATTAACTGTAACAAAACAATTAAATTAATATAAATATTTTAGGATTTTATTTCATTGTCAAACATAAAAATGCAGTTCAGTCAGGGATTTCATTGTTACATTTTACTTAAATTTTAAGAAATTAATTATTAAACATTTATTCGGAACATGGCTTTGCCCGTGGTAGTAGAATGACACAATGGTCGTTTGCGGACCAAGTGATGCCTGGAACAGACGAAGCATCCTCCAGCTCTACAGAATAAGGATCAGAAATACTTTGAAAATAACCATGCTGTACACTGTGCTGTTGATCATGAAAAGGCAGTGGAATGATCCGTACAACAGTTTTCCAATAGGAGACGGCCACGGCGTGTTAGCGCATGTGTGAACATGTCACTCTACACATACAGTTTTTACATGACAAATAATTGGTGCGAACTACCCCAGTAACAGTAGCACTATAATTGTAATACAATAGTCATGAAATGCTGGACATTAACATCTTTCTGAAACTTTTCATGACAGCGTTAATGACTGAGTCTGTTCAGATTACAGACTTAAGTCGTGCTTGATCAAATAAATATCACTGAAAGGTGTACATCGAATACATGAGGAAAATTTCATAGTATATAGTGTCTGCAGACTGTCTTTGCTGGCATCAGTCGTTAACCACAAAGGAAGGTACCGAGGAAAGTCGAGAAAGAACATCTGATACTCAGGGTTCACCCAATCTATGCTAAAACGTTGAGTTGTCCAGCAACAGACCCAAGTTATTTCAAGCAGGAGCTCTATGGTCTATATTGGTGGCTTTCATAGACCATAGGAAGCATGTACAGTGTTCCCAGAAATTATTGAGAAAATCTTTGTTTTTTTTCCTAATGATGCTAAGATTGGAAAAAGGGCTTTCACTATGCACGGAAGAAGAAGGGAGACAACTCTTGAAGGCTTAGAAGGCAGCTCATTACGTCAAGAGTTATCTCCCTTGTCTGAGCAGACGGCTTCCTGTGTTGACATGGCAGAATTTATAGCAAGAGAGAAAAGAAAGCTCATTCTAGATGATTTTGAAAGGGGTGAGGCTGATGCTAAAGTGTTAGCTTGTAGACATGGTATTCCTCTGTCTACAGTATACAGAACTTTGAAGAATATTCAAACAGGAACCGGGATAGAGCACAAAGCAGGGGCAGGTCGGCTTAGGAAATTCAGTGTTGTGGATCGCCGAAGACTTGGGTAGATTGTGAGTAGGGGCAAATTGAAAAGTGTTGAGAACATCAGAAATGAAATGATTAGCAGAGGAAGTCCTCAGGTATGCAATGAAACAGTTAGGCAGGAATTACAGAGACTTAATTGGGTGAAAAAACGTGGAAATCCCTCGCCGTTGATGAAAGATGCACAAAAGGAAAAACGTTTAAACTGGTCTCGGGCTCATGAAAATCGAGATTGGGATAACGTTTTCTTTTAGGATGAAAGTTCTGTTTGGTTTTTCCCTAATTGTGTGAAAATTTGGACCAAAGATACTGTCAAACCTATCTGCCAGCGACCAAAACATAGCCCGAAGTTTCACATGTGGGGTGGCATATCGGCTCGCGGAGTGACGCCATTGTGTGTTTTCACGGGAAACTTGACACAAGAAAGATACGTTGACATTCTAAATGGTCACCTTCTTCCGACAGCACAAACATTGTATGAATTTGATTGGATTTTCCAGCATGATAATGACCCAAACCACACTGCGCGCTACACAAAACAGTGGTTGTCGGGCGAAAATGTGCAAATTTTAGACTGGCCCAGTTACAGCCCAGACCTAAACCCAATTGAGAATGTGTGGGGAGTCATGAAGGACAGAATAAACCAAAAGGGACTGAGAAATATTGAAGATATGAAGGCCGAGGTGGTCCAATATTGGGATACCCTGTCACACGATTACCTACAAACTTTGATGGGTAGTGTGCCTAGGCGTATTCAGGCATGCATTGCTGAGCGAGGAGGTCTAACAAAGTACTAAAACAAGACTGAGACTGTAAAAGGATGATGTTTTAACATGTTTATGTAAGTAAAACGCCAGAAGTTAAAAAAAGTAATGAGTTACATGACGCAACATGATTCTCAATAATTTCTGGGAATACTATAATAGTGAGCTCCGCTAATGGGCCAGCGCTGTGGGGAGCTTAGGTTGTCGACTTTATGCTAAAGCTGGTTCCCGGCTTCAACTGCGCATGCCAACTTACGCCAATACTTGCGATATGCGAAACGGGACCCAGTTTACAGAGGCACGTTTATGATACAAAATATTTTCCTCAATACTAATTACTAGTAATCCCTTTTATCAGTATTTGTTAACATGATTTGCCAATAATTTTCACATGATTATTTTATTAAAATCACGGTATCATTAGTAACGTATTATTTTATTATAGCTACGTTTAGAATGTAGACTTATAGTCACCATCTTATACCAAGAATTTTTCAAATCACAATTGTTGTTAGAGGCTTTAATCTATCGGAAAGCGTCGTCGACAACGAGCAAGAAGCATTTTAATTCGTCTGAATAAATGATTTCAGCAACAAGGCAAAGTTAAATGGTTCGGAACCTATGAGGCGAAGTCATGCCCCCAATGACAGGAGACACGTATGGTTCACGCGTGGAGAAATGGACCTTGAAAGAAATGCAGCTGAACAGACTTCATGAGGAAATGTAACGGTACTTTTGGCGTTTTGTTGTGGACAAAACGTCAAGATTAACGAAATGGAATTTCACACACGACAAATGTACACGGTAGACGCCCTCAGTAGAGTCTCCAGTGTTTATTTGTAATGACTACTGTCAGTTTTTGACAGAGATGACATATGTATGTAGGAATATTACCGTTTTGTAAATTTGAGAAAATCTACTCCCCAAATGACGTCAGATAGTGCATTGTTTTTGTTCACAGCATTGCTAAGAGAGAGTCTCTATTGCACTCAGCTGGTGCATACCTTCGGCAGCAGGTGGACAAGAGGGGCACTGCTCCATCTAACACTCAGACCATAGATGAGATCACCGTCAGGAATGAACGTCTGATAAAGGTCTGGACATACATACCTGCATATTTCATAAATTAGATCAATTATATAAAATTTCAAAACCCAGTTTAAAGGGGCACTGATGCGGAGCGAATAATGTTTCTCGCCAACGGTCTAATTACGAAACCAAACCGCAAATTGGTCAGCACCCGCTCCTTTGACAGTGACGGACAAAGGAACTGGGCTCCTGTCCATATTAGCAGAATTTCTTCACCTAAACAGTCGGGAGGCCGGATGCCCATCATATGCCATTTGTTTAAAAATATCCATGGTGTTCCTTGTCTGATCGTAACCAAATATCCCAGCAGTGTAGTTCTTTTCGGATGCTTGGATGGTATAGTTACTGATCCAATTTGATCCTATTTTGAATGTTTTTAACCTCGATATTTAATCATTTTACATGAAAATATGATGTCTACAGGCACGTAGCCATTTGTTTAAGTACGGAAGATTGCAAAGCTTTATATTTAGGTAATTCTGAGTGTTGGTTCAGCTGTGAATAGCAAATATCTTACGAAAAATTTGATAGCTATGGTAGCTACAATGGTTTATTATTTATGACAATAAAAACACACAGTTGATTTTTTTGAATTCGTAAACAAACAACGATGATTTTGCCTTTGGTAGAGAAATCTGAAAATTTTCTTACGTAAAAAAACCTTATTTCACCTATTTACCAAAGTACACAGCAAATGCCCGTGTGTATTCCTTATGTAACGAAATTCCGTTGGTATCCTCAAAACAGTTTCGGCCCAATAGTGTTTTCAGGATGCATGCGACACAGAGATTACATCTTCCTTGCTGTAACTCGCGTTTGATGGTGTAAACCTACACGTGTTATTTGTCATCATTCTCAGGATGGTCAATAAATGAATTTATAACAGGTATAATTAGTAGTAACACAACTTCGGTTACTTAACAAAGGTTCCCATTTGGCATTTCTCCTGTCTGGAGTAAATACTCAACATTATAAATTAAGGTCTGTAATGGCAAATGTATTGTATGTTATGTAATATGTGCATGTAAGTGATGCAAGAGGGTTTATCAACTGAGTTACAAAAACAAACACCGATCAAAGGATTAACCGATAACTCACCGATTGATTAATTACTTTTATCTTCTAGCGGATTTGTCAAAAGGCAGTGTGTGTAGATGACTACACCCTGTCGTAAAGTGTAAGTGCAAAAACAACATCCTCCCTTCAAAGAATTAACCACCCTTGCGTCGATTGATTGATTGCTCATTATTGGTTAACTAAATTACTTAGAATAGTGGACATCATACAATTAGTTGCCAGGTGTGCTATCTTGGGAGACCAATGAGAGGTTTATCTGGTTTTCACCAACGAAAGAGGTGAAACGATGTGTTACTTTTTCGCAAATGAGACAGTTGTAAGACACGCGACACAGAGCAGGATTATTTACCAGCTGCAGATGAATGGAATACGATTTCTTTTACGTGGATATTGATGGATACATTCCTGAACAAGGTAGTAGCCTGACATCGTTGCTATAAAATTAGTCTGTTTTACATTCATTTTTTGCATTTTGTTTTAATTTATTTGTTGTAGCATTCAGCAGAATCTGTATGATAGAAAAAACACACTAGATCGCGTATGTGTGTGAAATAGGATCCACATTGGCATTCTATACAATGTATAAATGTTGCTGTTATGTTAGAAATTTACTATGAGTATAAGCAGATCGTGTGTTCTTTTATTTATTTTCAGAATCATACAAGTATGACAATAAACTAACTAGGGTTATGTGACAAAATATAGAGACTACATTGGCTTCGTTATTTTTCCGTCCTAATAGTTTTTTACCATTTCTACCACGGGCAGATGATTAACCTTCAAAGTGTTTCATTTGTTTTCATAATACATTTGTAATGAAGTGAAAATGACTTTACCTTAGTTGATCTATCTATAATTAAACTCTCAGTTGCGCCTACGGACTGCGCAGCAGAGGTCACGAACCAGTCACGAATTCTGGGATATCATCCGGGTACTCACGGGAGAAAAACAATAACAAAAGTTTACACCAGTCCACGGAAATTGCTCCGCATCAGTGCCCCTTTAACTACAATCAGTGTACATATTTACTCATTTTCCTTTTCTGCCATGTGTTCTCCAGATATGAATATCTATGTCATATATCCATAAAAATGGACAATATTTGGATGCAACAGAATTTATTGGTGCATCCACAGGGACTCAGAAAATGTCCAAATATGTTTTGTAAAAGTTCCAATCAAGTAACAACAAATTTTAACTGAGTTTGCTACTGGTATTATTTGCAATTTAATCAATACAGCAAATAATGTAGTGATCATGATACACAAGACAATAACAGTATTAATACACATATTTAAATGTCAGACACCCATTTTGTTGTCCATGACCCCTGAAAATTAACAGTATGAGTCCCAGGGACCCTCAAATACAGGACTCGAGGTAAATCCCTGCATTATGTGTGTATGAAATATACAGGAGAGAAGGCACAAAAATGCTGTGACTTGCATATTGTAGCATGGGCTGGTAGAACTGTTTGCAGCTTTTGGAACAGATATCACTGTAGGCTAAGATTCACTGCACATCATACAATGCTCTGTTGTGGCAGGGCGACTGTAACTGGGAGAGAGGTCACTCCTCGAAAAGCCCCTTAATGTATGACGCATCTTGTTATGTGACCAGTGTAGCCATTATGGCGGAAGCTAAGTTCTTAAGATTGAGCCCTGTTTATTTCAACAATTATTTCATTTGCGGAGTGTAGTGACAACTGAGAAGATACATGTACAAGTCATTTTAAGGCAGATAATTGTTATTAGTGTCAGTATTAGTACAGTGGATTTGTTGTAAAGTTTCAAGTCAGCATGTTATAGCTTACTGGCTTCACTTCTTGGTACACAGCGAAGGAAGAATAAATTCTATCAATAGAAACTTCTGCCACATATTTGTTTAATTTTCTGAAACGTGTTTGCAAATAAATAACAGTGACAATTTTACAACTTTAAATAATTGTTAGGGTGTATTTAAGGTGTGTGAACAATATGACATATTGCCGATCTGATCTGATCCGCCACTGAAATACTGCAGGGCAATGCTCGGGTGTTTCTACTTAATGCTCTAAAACTTCATTCACATACACCTTTAGTTTTTATGAGTGGAATACACCATCAGGTGGAAGGTGTCTGTAAGTAATAATGATAGTTTTATAAGTTTTGAAAAATTGTTAGGATGTGTGAAAAATATCAGTCTAAAAAAAATTGTAAAAAATTCACAGAGTTGGTATGATGTTCTGATGATGATCAGCGTTTCATTGAGTATGTTATGTTTATTAGTTTTCGAGCTAGACTGCAATTCATCTTTTGAGCCCACCAGACTATACACCCATATACTGTGTGCACAGGATTACACAGTACACATCTCACACACAAAGTATTTGATATACTACACATTTTTGAGGCCTCAATAGTGCAGACTGATTTGAGGTTATAATTTGAAATAATAATCTACCCTACAGTTTATTTCTGACCTGGGTGTGAGTCCATTTGCACAATCAAAGTCGGCTTCTCGTTAGAGTTGTTTGGAGTTAGGAAAAATAGGAAAGTGGTATTTTTTTCCGACTTTCCCCTCTGTCAATGATGGTACTGGATCAGTGATTTCATTAAAGCTTGAAATTTCAACTAGGTTATTGTTACCTTAGTTGATATTTCATATCAACCTTTTGATGAGAGATGAGGTGAGAAAATACAATGCAATAACCATTTTTGTAGCATTTTTTACAGTACTTTAGCTGTCTGCTTATATGTATTAAAAGTCATTTTTATTTTTCGTAAAATTTAATCATTATGATTCATTTGAGTGTTTTAACAAACAATAATTTATTTTTCATATTGATGGTGAATTGACACACATTATTCAAGAATTTTATAAACAGATGAGTGTTGTGCACAATAAGCACAGAAACAAAATTGCTGTGTTGACAGGATCTTCGTGACACGCAATGGAGATTGGCACAGGAAGCAGGGAAACCCCCAGACACCAAATTCCTCACTCTACAGGTACACACAATCTAGTTTCTCACTCTACAGGTACACACGGTCTAGTTTCTCACTCTGCAGGTACACACAATCTAGTTTCTCCCTCTACAGCCAGGTACACACAATCTAGTTTCTCACTCTACAGCCAGCCAGACAGTCTGTCATTACAGGCAGCGTAGTTCTTTACAAGGTGCTATAGTCTCTCATTACCCAGGCACAAAGTGGACTACAATCTGCAGGTGCAGTCTGGTTGTTCTCAAGGTACTATAGTCTCTCATTTTTAATGCTTAGTCAGTCTATAATCTGCAGGTAAAGACAGTCTAGTTCTTCACTATGTGATATAGTCTCTCATTATGTAGGCGCAAACAATCTACAGTCTGCAGGTACAGTGTAGTACTTTACTAGGTATTATAGTCTCTCATTACCCAGGCATCAACAGTCTGTAGTCTGCAGGTTGAGACACTATAGTTCTTCACTATGTGATAAAGTCTCTCTTTTCCCAGGCACAAACAATCTACAATGTGCAGACAGTGTAATTCTTCACTAGGTGCTATAGCCTCTCATTACCAGGCACAAACAGTGTACAGTTTTTAACTTGGCGCTATAGCCTCTGATTACCCAGGCACAAACAGTCTACAGTCTGCAGGAATATATTTTGTAACAGGATGGGGAATAATGATCTTCTTGTGATATTTATATCAGTTTAAGTATATAAGTTAACTAACTGTCTATGTTTGGTGTTGCAGAGTAACTACTGGTCAATGATAAGGAGCATGGAGCCACTATGGAAGGAGGGCATAGCACAGGCGGGTCTGAGGCCACCCATACAGTAGCAGACATCTTATATGTGATAACTGCCATCTATATATCTACATTGCCAAGAGGTGTATTTAGAAGATGAAAGACTGTGGCCTATCAACACATTGTTACTGCCAAGGCCATACAGGCCTGGAAACAGAAATGACCAATAGATTCTCATTCTTTTCCCACAATGTTACTAGTCTATCTTTATATGAACCCCTGTTCTAACACGGCCTTGTTTCCCAGCCAAATCCCCTAGCGGCAAAAAATCACAACATAAATGATCTCCCTTCTTTCTAACCAGTCAGAACCTCAACTTTGATCCACCTTGACTGATACAAGCACATGTGGGGCCACAAATATCCCTCCTCTGTTGTAATATTTAATGGCTAGCTTGTCTGGAAAAAACATTGATTCGCCGATGCATGACTGAGATCTGTCTACAAGAAATATTTGCCCATCACACAGGGGAATAGGTTCTAGTTTTTGCAAAGCATACAGAATTTACCCAGGCTTTTGCCAATGATGACTACTGAAACAACATCTCTGATTGCATAAGTAAATGTGATTGCGACCAATCACAAATCCTGAACACTGGCACCATGAAAGGGTCGCATTAGAACAGAAGTTCATAGGAGCAACCTCTGTGGGAAGAGAATGGGAGATTCCAAGTTAAAAGTTTTTCCAAGTCAAAAATACAGAAAATGAAGTATCCCTAAGCACCTTATCCTACCTGTGAGTAGACTCTGCCAACATTAAAGTGGAGATACAGGTTGACCCACTCATGAATGTGTCTTTGGGTTAACGAATGTAGACACAAGTCTCTGCAAGTACAAACATAGCTGCTAGATTTTGTTGCAGAATTGTGTTTTAACTATTTGTGTTCTTTTCACACCTTGAAATTCACACAGTAACATGACTCGCATAAACGTATAACAAATATGCATGACAGAATGCCAAGACATCTGACGTGCAAACCATATATACCGATACAAACATCGTACACATAAAACTGTATGTGTGTACACTGTCATGAGAATATTAGACGTACACTGTCATGAGAATATTAGACAGTGTCACATATCCGGGGCTATGCATATAAATGTCAAATATACACAATGGGTGAAGCAACTTGATATATGATATATCATTACATATAAAGTTACAGGATTGTGGCCAGTAGGTGTAGGCTGTTCTCTAGGTCCCACCCCAACATGGTCAGGGACATTATGTGTATCATCATTATATTGATTGTTTCTCCTGTGGATGACAATACTGCACTTGCAAACAGAGGGCTTACTTGCCTTTTCTGCGGCCATTAGAAAGATTATGGCTCCTCTCAACATGGTTCTGAGGGCAACTGAGGCAGTGGCAATGGCCGTCGCGCATGCAACTTTGCATCAGCGGGCATACATTTGGATAGCAATGGTGTTGTTACACGAACAATTCCACACCATCCTAGATGAGTTTGCGCAATTCTTACGGTATATCACAGCAATGAGTCGCAGAGGACCTCTTCATTTTAAGTCCTTGGGGGATAGACCTCTTTCTTCAGCCATGGTCGGGCAGGTCACTCTTTAATGGAGCTATTCGGGATGTGGCTGCCAGAGTTGGACAAGATGCTCATTTACAGGTTTCTGTGGAGATGCTGAAATACCAACGGTTACAGTTTGAAGATTCTATGCATCAACGGAAACCTGATTGTTATGTTCCATTCAACCCAGACCTGCGTTCAGGGCTGGTGACTTCCTTTTGAGGACGGGGTAACAGGTTTTTTTCGGCTGCCAGCTTTTGCTGCTTCAAGACCAGTTTCCGCTTTTGACTAGTCCTCCTCTCAGAAACCTGACATGCAGTGACTTCAAGATATTCCGCCCCAGTTATGCCTAATCAGACTGCCCCAGTAGATGGAAGACTTGGGACTTATGCCCTAAATTGGACCATTCTGGGTGACACTTGTGTTCTGTTCAAGGGGTTTCAACTTCTGATCGTTGGTAGTCCTCCTCTAACTTTCTTTCTGGATCACAGATCAACGATAGATACCTTCCTCCAGAAACTTGAAATCGAATCCCTGGGCCTGACTCATGTTGACCTGGGATTCTATTCTCAAATCTTTCTGGACCCCAAAAAGGACAAGTTGACGTTAATTTTTCAACATGAAGATCTTCAGTGGGATATTTCAACCTCTGCCTCATATTTGGATGGTGTCGCTGGCCCTTCTCAGGACTATTATCAAACTGGGAGATTACATGATCAGCCTCGACGTGCCGAATGCATATCTCCAAATCCCAATCTTCCTGGACCATCGCAAGTTCTTTCAGTTATTTTCGAGGGCATCCACTATCAGTAGCGTGTCCTCCTGCTTGGAATTTCTTTGGCTGATGGCTCTTTACACGGGTCACAAAGCCAATCAGTTTTCTCCAGGATAGTATTCAAAGCTGACTGTATTCAGGCTCTGACCAATCGTGCCCTTCTCCATCATTACATGGAGTTTGTGATGCAGCTACTTCACCATAGACTGGTTAGTCAATCAGCAGAAATCGGAACTGATTCTTACTTGCTGTCTTCAGGTCACTGGAGCAGGTGTTCACAGAGGTCAACAAACAGTTTGTCCTGAGGAATCGTTTCTGCAAGATGCAGTGTCTAATTCCTTTTGCTTTGGCCCA